>NW_023994164.1:370000-472500 GCF_015586225.1 Lucilia sericata
CTGTCCGTCTGTGTATGCATGTAAACCTTGTGCACATTCTACAGGTCGCAATACTCCTCCCATACAACTGTACACCCCGAATAGGGCTTTTGAGCTATAAATATGTTAAATGTTCTTGTATCACTCCAAAAATTGGAAAAATTTAGTTTACTATGTCTTAATGATATTGCTGATTTTCGTGATGATCGGGCCTCAGTTGACCCTATCTCCCACACTAAGTCCCCTTCAGAAAATAATTTGATGGTCAAAATTCACTTATAAACTAATATAAACTAATTCTGCATAAACAACTGATGTTGGCGTAAATCATTCTAACAAAATATATAAGGATAGGACCATATTAACCCCCCTGCCCCCAAACAAATTAAATACTTTATTATTAAATAAAATAATAAAATAAATAAAATAAAAATTTGTAACATAATCACTGGTGTAGGACCTCATACGGCCATGTCCAACTATAAATTCTTACTTGTTTTATCATACATTATTTTTTGGCCCAGGGATCAATTATGTTCAAAATCATAACAATCAATTCAATATTTCTTATATTGTACATATTCCCGGAAATGGATTTATGGTTAATAACTCTCTCAAAAATATCGTATCATCCAAAATTTTTACGACATACTACGATACACACCGATTGTGAACTGGGCAATTATATAAACAGAAATCATATTACCCACCTAGATCTGTATCGGTCCACAATTGGTCATAGCTCCCCTATAAGGTCCACTTCCGAAAATAACTTAAATGCACATATTTCATTGCTACTTTTTCCGGATTGGTCCATATTGGTCATAGCTCCCATATAAGGTCCACTTCAGAAAATTAATAACCAATATTATTTATTTTCATACCAAATGAAACTTATTTCATTACGATCTAGTCGTAATACGTATTTACATTTAAGATTTAACAACTTTGAGTATTTATACCCTACACCACTTTAGTGGGGAGGGTATAATGGGTTTGTGCTAATGTTTGTAACGCACAATAATATTGGTCCTATACCCACCTTAAAGTACACCAATCATTTTCTGAGTCGATTTAGCCTATTGAAAATGGTTAAGATCGGTCCATTATTTAACCTAGCCCCCATACAACTGAATCCCGGAATAGGGCTTGTAAACCTTGTAATCAAACTACAGGTCGCAATTTTGATGATAATTCAATGAAATTTGGCACATGATCTTCTATGGTACCGGAGATAAAGCCTATTGAAAATGGTTAACAGCGGTCCATTATTTCACCTAGCCCCCATACAATTGAACCCCTGAATAGGGCTTGTAAACCTTGTAATCAAACTACAGGTCGCAATATTGATGATAATTCAATGAAATTTGGCACATGATCTTCTATTGTCCCAAGGACGAATCCTATTGAAAATAGTTAAGATCGGTCCATTATTTCATCTAGCCCCCATACAACTCAACCCCGGAATAGGGCTTGTAAATCTTGTAATCAAACTACAGGTCGCAATTTTGACGATAATTCAATGAAATTTGGCACATGATCTTTTATGGTACCGGAGACAAAGCCTATTGAAAATGGTTAACATCGGTACATTATTTCACCTAACCCCCAACCTGACGAATAGGACTTTTAAATTCATAATTATGTTTAATATACTCGTATCTCAACAAAAAGCTGCAAAACCAAGGGCTATATTAGCCTTGATGACTCTCACGAATTTTATAATTATAGGGTCTCATTTGACCATAGCACCTATACAAAGCCCCCTTCAAAATTTGACTAAAATGTCCACAATTTTATTCAACAATAAATGGCTTAAGTATATCTGAGGCAATGTACAATTCAACTACAATGCTTTATTATGAAAACAAAATCACATTTTATTTTTGTAACAGGTGTAGGGTATTATATGGTCGGCCTCGCCCGACTATAATTTCTTACTTGTTTTTATTTTTTGTTGTTTATTAAACAACTGCCTGTTAATAATTTGACAACGGATGTTATTGAAACATTATAAATGCCTTGTTGTAAGCTTAATTTTAAATGTAATATTTAAAATCGTGTCTATACTATTATTTGTATCTAAAATATTAAACAATTTGAATACATGACTCCATTATAAATATATTTCGAAAGTAATTAGCTTTTTTCGAAAAACATACATACGTAATTATTGGGGTCACTCAAAACTTGTTCTCCCAAAAGTACTTATAATATTGAAACTTATTTACTTTTTACTATAAATAAATTTATATATTTTTAAGGCTTAAAATTATCTGTTTCCACTTCTGGAAATTATTTCTTTATAAAAAGGTTCTGGATCCCCCTAGTGTTTAGTATTTATATGATATTTTTTCCCTAAATAATAGAGATTTTAAATAGTTTTATTATTAAAAAATTCCAGTATAAATAACAATGAAAATGTCTCTCATCAAATTACTTTTAACATTTTACTCTTTTAAACTGTAAATTATTTCCATTTCTTTAAAATGCATTTTTCTACTGGTTGCATTATTATATTATTGGGTTTATTCTCCAGTGTTATGGCTAATGACGATTGTACAGTAGATTGTCCCTTAATTTATGAGCCAGTTTGTGGCACTGTCAAAAATTTGCAAGGCAAAAGTATAAAATGTACTTTTGGAAATGAATGTGAGTTGAAAATTTTCACGTGTACAACAAAACAAGGTAAGTTGAAAAATTGCTTATATTTCTTTAATATTTTTTAATTGATTTATTTTTTAATAAAGAATTGATTGAAGCGAATGGAGAGTGTAAAGAAGATTTTTCAGAATGTGACGCCCTTTTCGATGGATTATAAGAATTGAACGTTTTTATAAAAGTAAATATGTGTAAAATGTAACTACTAAAAAAATAATAAAGTTAAACGCAGAAATATTTATAAAACTATACATTTAATAAATCATAGAACAATATTTAAAATCAATCTGTGAAAAAGAGGGCAAAAGAATTCATTATAATCACAAAATTATTCATAATATTTTGCATTAAGAAAAGCTAATAAATTTTACTAAAATACGTGTTCAATTATAATCTTTTTTCCAATTTTTCCCTCATTAATAAAACATTTAAAATAGTTCTTTAAACAAAATCATATAAATAACAATGAAAATGTCTAACTTTTTAAAGAGTAAACTATTTACGAATCTTTAAAATGCATCTTCCTACTAGTAGCACAATTTTATTATTGAGTCTAGTCTCCTGGGTTATGGGTGATGACTGCGAAGAACATTGTACTCATATTTCAAACCCAATTTGTGTAACCATTGATCAATCATTACGATGTACCATTCCAAATGAATGTTATTTTAAAAGATACATGTGTATGAGTGGTAAAACAGGTAAATCGATTTTTATTTTCATTTGAAAAATTTTTATTTAATGGTCTGTCTTTGGCTAACAAAGGTTTGGAACAAATGCCGGGGTTTTGTGCAGAAGGTGATGATCCTGTTGTATGTATCGATATTTTATCGCATATATATTATTATTAAAATCTTATGTAAAATTCATTTGCAAAAAAATTATGAATTAAATTATTTGCTGAACTAACTCTGCTATTGAAAATAGTTTTAGGTTTCAAATCCTTTCACTTAAATTTACTATCGTAAAATTAGAAAAGTGTTTAGTGATTAATTAATATTTTGTATTACATACGAAATTTTCGTAAATATTACGAAAAAAGTAAATTTAAGCATGGATTATTTTCAGTGCACGATACACCTCCATATTGGGGAGGGTATTATGCGTTTCTGCTGATGTTTGTAACGCGCAAAAATATTGGTTCTACAATCACCATAAAGCATATTGATCGACTCAGAATCAATGTCTGTGTTGATAAAGACAAGTCTGTCCGTATATCGGTCCAGCTGGCTGACTACATTGGCAATCGTTTAAGTTTTCTGTTAAGTGGGGACAGTAAAGTGACGACTGTCTGCGTTCTCGCTTACACTCACTATCTTGCAAGTACTTAAATAATTCATTACAAATCGGGAATTAAAAAGTTGTTTTGTTGTACACACAAACAAATTGTCAACACAGAATACGAACCTGGTTGACGTGTTCATTAGTTCGCTGTCGTACTCGAACCCAGCAGTTCAGGGGGACAGTCCCGAACAAGCTATTTAACCTACTACTTATGTTTACCCTAGTCATTCGATTACGCATTGCAATGAATATTCTATCTTAAGTTTCCTGTGATGTATGTAATCTTTAGATTACTTAGCGACAAAAATGATGGTCCTACACCAACGACTTAGAATTAATGTCTATGTTGATAAAGACCTGTCTGTCCGTCCTGCTCGGTGACTACATTGGCAATCTTTTGCGCAAGGTATTGTCCCGAAATAGCTATTTAACCTACAAATGTGTAACTACATAACAATGAGCATTTTCGCTTAAGGTTTCTGTTAAGTGGGGGCAGTAAAGTTAAGACTACCTGAGCTCTCGCTTACAAACTGGCCACTAAATTGACGACTGTCCTCACTCTCATATATAAAAAGTATATTAGTAATGGCATTGGAGACAAGTATTTAAATAAGTCATTACAAATGGAGTTAAAAAAAGGGATGCTCCCCTATAAAGCATCAGCGTGATATATAGAATATAACTTAAGTCAATTATAGACCAAGCACTTTTGAATTAACAAAACATTTATTTTTACAAACAAAATATTTTTGTACAATTTTCAAACCGTGAACATACATATTTGGGAGTAGGGTCAATTATGGACCGATTGTCGTAAAATTTGATAGAAAGGTATCGGTTCGTATAATACTTATTTGATTCGAATTTCATCACTCTACTCGTTTCTTTTAATTCAGATATGAGTGTAATAGTAATTTTCTGAAGAACCAAACACAATTTTGTACTGGACTTTATTATGTCGAATTTCATCGCTATACTCGTATTTTTAAATAAGTAAAACTCGGTATTTTAATAAACAAAACCCTTTCGTGAAGGGAGCCTTATATAGAGGCTATGCTCAGTTATAAATTAATCCTCATTAAATTCAGAATGAAGAATTATGTTTCTAAGTATAAAATTTTTTATGTCGATTTTCATCGCTGTATTCGATTTTTTTGGAATCCTAATCATTAAATTAACTGAAGAGGTCCTTATTGAAGGGTAGGGTTTTTATAAAATTGTTTAGATTTTGGTTCATATAAAACATGTTTACATCGAATATCATCACTTTACTAGCATTTTTATGCCAGTAATTAGAGTTAAGATAATTTTCTGAAGGGCTTATATGGGCGGGTAGGGTGAGTTAACGACACTTTCCGCATGAAGTACGGTAGGAAGATTAACGTTCCTATAAAAGTTTCTTATATCAAATTTAATAACTATACACGTATTTTTCAGCCAGCAATGATCGTTAAAGTAATTTTCTGGAGGAGACCCTATATGCGGGTAGGATCAATTATAGACCGATCCTCAACAAATTTGGTAGAGAGATTTTGACTCGCATAAAACTTATGTGTGTCGAATTTCATCGAATTACTTTAAAGCAGTAATGAGTGTTAAAGTAATTTTCTGATTGGGACCTTATATGGGGGTAGGGTCAATTATGGACCGATCTACATAAAATTTTGTAGCGAGGTTTTGTCTTATAAGAAACTTTCTTATGTGAAATTTCATCGCTTTATTCGTATTTTTAAGCCAGTAGTGAACGTTATAGTCATGTTCTGAAGGAGACCTTATATGGGGGGTAGGGTCGTTTATTGACCGATCTACATAAAATTTGGTAGAGAGGTTTTGGCTCCTAATAAACTTACATATTTCAAATTTCATCGCTATGGTCGTATTTTTAAGCCTGTAATGAGCGTTAAAATTATTTTCTGAATGGGATCTTATATGGGGTGTAGGGTCAATTATGGACCGATCCTCATAAAATTTGGTAGGGAGTTTTAGGTTCATATAAAAATATATGTCGAATTTCAACGCTATACTCGTACTTCTTAAACAGATATGCCCCCAAAGCTGTTTTTCGAGCGTCCACTTGTATGGGGGCTATCCGAAAACGTCGGCCGATATTGTCCATTTTCACTAGTACCTACCAAATAATGCCTATCAATGCTTCTCTCGTTTAGGCGCTATCGTGTCAACAACAGACAGACGGACGTCATATAATTTGATAAGGATCCAGAATATATATACTTTTATGGGTCTACAACCAATATTTCAAAGTGTTACAAAAGGAATGACAAAATCAATCTTTTTTGATGGTGGGTATAAAAAGTACTCATTGTAAATCGCATGAAAAAAACATATTCAGCTTCCATATTTTCACTGCCAATATGAGTAATGAATTAGAAAGTAATTATATAACACATTATTAGTAAGACCTTATTAGACTACTTCTATGTAATCCAGATGATATGAAGTAGTCATTGAAAAGTATGTTGTTAGGTAAGTAATTACAATTACATAGTTCTTGCTGGGTGAATATTTTCTCTTAAATTTTCTGTGAAGTGTATAATCTTTAGATTACTTAGGGACAGTCAAGTTACTTAGCGACAGTAAAATAAAAAATAAGCTTAAAACTAATTTTTAACAAAATCTTAACAAATTGTTTTGTTTATTTACTTTTTAATGAAATTCGAATCCATTAAACTTAAAATGAAAGAGTTTCTCATGAAATTGCGACTTTTATTAGAATCGGACATCTAGAAAATCAGAATTTTTATAAACAAAAAAAGGGAAAAGAAATTATAATACTCTACATCATTTATAAAAATTTAGTTTTCATAATAAAACCTTCCAATGTGTCCAGTATACATTGATAACGTGTCCTATAACCGCTTTGGCCAGATCGCCTAAAGTAAAGAGCCCTTCGGCTGTAAGCGCCGCCTCATATCTTAAATATGTTTCAATGGGTGGAATATCTAGTAACGTTTCCATAGCCTTGATTGAAGTAGTACACATGGCACCACTTATACCCAAGCAGCATGTACGCTGTACATTTTTTATCCAAAGCCGAATAAGCTAGAATTGGTCTAATTACACTTTTATAAAGACAATTTGTCATAGTAGGACTAAGACCCCATTTTATGCCCATAGTTCTCTTACATATCGCCCAGCACCGATGTGCTTTGTTGATCATATCCTCTATGTGATGTCTCCATTTTAATTTCCTATCAAGGATTACACCTAAGTACTTAACTTTGTCTGTCACCGATAACTTCTTGTCCAGGAAACAGGGTTCAGTATACGTAGAAAGTTTTGTCTTTCTTGTGAAATGACAGATTTTCGTCATCGCCGAGTTAACATTGTGGCCTCCCGGTTGAGCTCAGCTTAAGGCCATATTCAGAACCTCCTCAGCTCTTCTACACAAGTACTTTGGATCCTTTCCCTTTAAAAGTATTACGACATCGTCTGCATAGCAGACGGGTCTTAGACCTTTCTCGCTTAGGGTCCTTAGGAGGCTATTAATCGTGGTAGCCCAGAGTAAAGGTGACAAAATACCGTCCTTTGGTATACCGCGAAATACATTTTTCCTGATAGCTGTATCGTACATCTCGCAGCTCATCCATCTATTCCTTAGCATGTATTTGATCCAGTTACGGAGCATCAGGTCGACATAAAACTGGTCTAACTAGGATTGGATAGCAGTATCGGTGTGCACGTTATTGGTTTTCTGGCTGGTTTTCGCTATGTAAATTCCATCGAAATCGGAGTGATGTTCAGAATATTTTAAAATAACATATTTCTGAATTTATTTTACGTATTTATAATGTACATTGTATATTCACAAAATTATTCAGAATATTTTGCATTAAGAATAATACATTTTTCTTTATTAATAAAACTTTAAAATTTTAAAAGATATTTGGTTCCAAAAATTTTGTTTTTAAAGATGTGTAAACTAGTCTTCAAAAAGCATCCTTCTGGCATTTGCATAGTTTTATTAGTCGAATGCTTAAAAAAAAATTATATATAAAACTTTTTTATGTCTATTTTCATCACTGTACTCGTTATTTTCTGAAGTTGGATTTATGTATATATGGTTTAATTATGAGCTGATCCGCTAAATATAAAACTTGTTTATTCCGAAATTCATCGCTATACTGTATTTTAAAGACAGCATTAAAGCAATTTTCTGAAGAGCACCTTATATGAACGGTACGGTCAATTATTAACCGATCCGATTTTTAAAACAGTCATTTGTTGAAAATTTCATACCTCTAGCACTCGTTCTGACTCTATCGTACTTTCAACAGACAGACAGACGGACATGGCCAGATCGTCTTAGAATTCAACAAACACCCTGAATATATGTATATACAAGCTGAATGACAAAATCAACATAACCCCAGCTTTTTTATGGCGGCTAAAATTTTTACTCAACTAAATAAAATTGTATCGAATTCTTAATTAGAAACATCCATTCAGTTTCAAAGATTCTTAAAAAATTTTGATTTTCTTTAACACAAGATCGAAGAGGAAATGGGTTTAGAAAAATTAAAATGAAGTGTTTCCAAATTAAATAGAATTTTGAAAACCTTAACAAAATGAGTGTAACTTCTAGCAAAAATTGGTCTAGCAAAAATTGTCAAAGGACTTTTAAAAGCTATTTCTTCAATCTTTAAAAAAAAATATTTTTTTTTAAAGATTTCAACAGAAATGTTGAATCATCTGAAGTCAAGGGAATCGCGATAAGCTAAATAATTGTAAAAAACTGGCTTAGCTTACATGGAATTAATGGTGACTTTTAGCTCCTTAATTGAAACCCCTCTTTGTTTAATAAAGCTATCTAAATTTCCCCAGTTTGCTAACAAGGCCTCAATCAAAATGAACCTATTAGATAAGAAATGTTAATTTGTTATTATACCCATCATCAAAAAAGATGGGGAGTATATTGTTTTTGTCATTCCGTTTGTAACACATCGAAATATTCGCCTAAGACCCATAAAAGTATATATATTCTGGGTCCTTATTAGATTCTGAGACGATCTAGCCGCTGAAATTTTGCATAAATATTCTCTATTGATAAGGTTTATTTGGTATTGAAAATAGACAAAATCGGTTCACGTTTTCACATAGCTCCCATACAAGTGGCCCTCCGGAATGTGAACGTAAATCTCTTAACATAATGGCTCAGAAATGCGAGTACATCGATGAAATTCGATATGAACAAGTTTTGTATGAGTTAAAATCTCTCTACTAACTTTTGTGAGGATTATTGACCCTACCCCCATATAAGGTCCCCTTCAGGAATTTACTTTAACACTTATTACTGGCTCAGAAATGAGAGTATAGCGATAAAATTCGGCATAAACAAGTTTTGTATGAGCCAAAATCTCTCTACTAACTTCTGTGAGGATCGATCCATAATTGACCCTACTCCCCATATTAGGGGAGTAGAAAATTAGAAAATTACTTTAAGGCTTATTACTGGCTCAGAAATAAGAATACAGCGATAAAATTCGACATAAACAAGTTTCATATGGAACAAAATCTAGCTAGCAACTTTTGTGAGGATCGGTCTATATTTGATCCTATCTCCCGTATAAATTCCCCTTCAGAAAATTACTTTACCGCTGAATACTAGCATAAAAATAAGAGTATAACGATGAAATTCAACATAAACAAGTTTTGTATGAACCAAAATCTTTCTACCAAATTTTCTGAGGATCGGTCAATAATTGACGCCACCCTATTCAGAAAATTGACCCCACCCTATACAGAAAAATATCTTTCGATATTAAAAAAAGCATCGATTCATAAATTCAAAGTTTATTTATAAGAAAGCAATTCTTTTCGGCAATGATTTGATGGTGGGTATATAAGATTCGGCATGGTCGAATATAACTCTCTAACTAGTTTTTGAACTGGGTAAAGTGCAATGTAGAAGTAAGGTAATGTAATGCTCTAAATATTTGATATCATCTTTAAAAAACATTTTCTCTTAATTAGTTTTAGAACTGATACCAGAAGTATATACTTCAATTATTAGCAGTATACAGTATAGAAAAAATTATTTTGAAATTAATTATATAGACGTGTCGTGTCTATATTATTATTTTCTATTTTATGCATTTTACTGCTTTACATGAATTGATTATATTCAGAAAAGTACTCGTTTTAAACAAATTACAAGAGTCCATAATACGTGATAGTAGTGTGGCTGCTGTAACTGTTGTAAATGCATATTTTAAATTTTATGTTTAAATTACAGGCATTTAAGCAGAATAGAATAGACTAATGCAGACGGTATGTATGTAGTCAATAAAAGTAAGTTCTTGAGTAAGTACAGTTCATTACCCTGTTTTACTAGGAATAAACTATAAAATAATCATTATTATTATTCAGGTTTAAAACTAACTTTGTAACACCCCTAATATTTAGTCATAATATTTTATGAATCATTTTCCTTTGTTATATAATATAGATGAAACCGTCCTAATGCTAAAATTTCATATAAATAGCGATAAAACTGCTTAACTAATGTCTTCTTAAAGTCTTAAGTATTTAGTTTTCTATAAAATGCAGTTCACTAGTTGTTGCATCAGTTTATTAATGGGTTTATTCCTCGTTGTGGGAGTCATAGCAAACGAAGAAACCGACTGCAAACAATTTTGTCCCCGTATTTACCTACCAGTCTGTGGTACCATTAAAAATTCTGAGGGCGAAAATGTAAAATGTAATTTTGCAAATGAATGTATGTTGGAAATCTTTACATGTAGAACAAAACAAGGTACTAATTTGGAAAATAAAATTTCTTTAATATATATTTTTTTAATAATCGATTTATCTTTTTAATTAAGAATTAATTAAGGAGAAAGGACATTGTGATGAAGAGTTTTCAGGATGTGAGGACCTTTTATATAAATTTTAAGAAATCAAAGTTATTGTCAAAACAAATACATAATATAAAAACAAATAATAAAGTAAAACAAAAAAAACAGGGTAATGACTTGTATTTACTCAACAACTTACTCTTTAATGACCACTACATACCTACTGCATTACTTTGAAATATGTCTAGTAATGATTTAAAAATAAGTTTATAAGTAAATAGTTACTTTTTAGTCTAAGGATCATTTTTGACAAACCCAGTACGATCAATAGAGCCATTAGGGCATTATATGCCTGTCAAAGGCTCTTTGGGTTTAAAACCGAAAATGATCTCATGGACTTTTAATATCATAATAAAGCCCATTCTGATTTATGCTGCCTTAATCTGGTGGAAAAAAGTGAAGCAGACCACCAGTCGGGCTTCTCTGGACAAACTTTATTTTCTTGTCTGCGTCTCTATTACGGGGGCCATGAGAACATGTGCTACATATGCAATTGGGGCTTTTCTTCTCATACCACCTTTGGATATTCTTATTAAAAATGAGGCCTGTAAATCGGCAATTTGCCTACCGGAAATCGCCAGACTAAGAACAAGTGACCTTGAAGGGCATATAAGTATACATATTAAAATTATTCATCAACGACCCATATATCCGCGTCCATGGTTTTGGTTCGCCAACATTGGTTTCTGACCGTTCCTTCGAGGTTATGATACCTGAAAGGAACAAATGGGCCAATCAAACATGGTGGCAGTAAAATGCTGATCGAGTATGGTTTACTGACGGATTAGTTTGTTGCATTTGTGGTCCTAATTTCCAGAAGGCAATCTCCATGGGAAAATATCCCTCAATCTTTCAGGCGAAAGACTACACCATCTTCATCTGTGCTAGAGAGTGCATGAGGAGAAGGTTTGGAAATTTACATAATGACAGACAGCTAAGCAGCACTCAAGGCCTTACTTTCCTATGAAGTTAGGTCGAGTGTTGTGATGGACTGTGTGTCCTCATTGAACAAACTGGGTTAACACAACATATTAACAATATGTAGGGTACCCGGCCATGAAGGTCACTCTGGCAACGAACGGGCGGACTGCTTAGCAAATAGAAGCGCACTTATCGGCCCTGAACCATTATTTTGTATCCCTCAAGGTTACGTCAGACAAAGATGCGTATCGTGAGTCGAATCGGAATTTGCTCGCCACTGGGAAGCAACAACAGGGCTTAGACAGACCAAGAGCTTAATCACGCTATCAAGAGGAAAATCCCAAAAGTTGTTATGGCTTTACAAAAGTGAGTGTCAGAATACTAACGGGACTACTCACGGCACACTGTGGTCTCAGATATCATCAATTTATCCTAGGAAACGCCACATCGAAGATATGCAGATTTTGTGGCTGTCAGGAGGAAACCTCAGAGCACATATTGTGCAAGTATCCAACACTAAGGACTCGTCGAGAAAGAATCTTAGGTGCTGCATCACTAGCCCCGAAGGATATATTCAACCTCTCCAACCAATCAAACCTGTTATTTTCATACGTGAATTAAACCTGTTATGTTGAACGCATGGGCTGCACCAAAGATCCAAAACAGGGTCGCAGTGCTTATGGCTCTCTCTAATCTAATCTAGTGCAGTTTGTTGGTCTAGAAAAGTAGTTCATGACACCACATTTAAAATTTGTAATATAACGCAAAACCCCTGATTTGAACTTGTTGCTGGACTAAGAAATGTGTATTGTGAGTATTTTTACCAGCAAAAACCTGGTAATGACTTGTACCTACTCAACAAATTACTTTTCAATTACAACTAAATTGAAAATTAATTTGTATATATCTAATATTCGATCTCCCAGAAAACTTAAAAGTTTTCAAACAATATGTAAATATATTTCAATATATAAATATCTTCGAAATCAAAGTATTATTCGAAATAATTTAAAACTGTCCATTTTTTAATTATTTGTATTCACTAAATTATTCATAATTATTCATATTTTGCATTCAGAAAAGCTAATAAATTTTACCGAGATACATACGTGTCCAGTCATACAAAAGTTTTCTTCATTAATAAAACATTAAACATTTAAAATAGATTTGTTTCCAAAAAAATCATATAAATAACAACGAAATTACTTCACATTCAACGACTTTCAGAATAGCCTTTTAGAAGTGAAAACTATTTTCTAAACTTCAAAATGCATCCTTCTATCATTTGCATAATTTTATTATTTGGTCTATTCTTCGGTGTCATGGGTGGTGATAAATGCGTAAGAGGTTGTCCTCGTATTTTTCTTCCAATTTGTGCAACCATTCAAATTGACGACAAACCAGTTAAATGTACCTTTTCAAATAAGTGTCATTTGGAAATTTACATGTGTCAACAAGAAGTAACAGGTAAATGTTTTTTTTTTAACTTTTTAATTTAGTTTTTTGTTTTTTTTTTCTAAAGAATTGGAACAATTTATGGGATCTTGCGAAGATACAGCTCCTGAATGTGATGGTGTTGCTGAGTAAATAATACTGATGATATGATTAAATTCAAAAATTTTTAAGAATTGTATAAATTTGTTTTCACATGTTTTTTTTTTAATTTTTCAACATTTAAATAATCATAGACTAAAGAGATACCTAAAAATTTGGAAATGCTAGCGGCCTAATTTTATGCTTAACTATAAAGAATTGTATGAAAAATATTTCTCATTTTGAAAATCATTAACGGAATTCTAAACATTTTAATTCAGTTTCACCGATTCTTAAAAATATTTGATTTTTTTAGATATATGCTTATATAAAATGTTCAAAAATCTGAATAAAGTTACTTGCTGAAAAATGTTGCATCATGATGTGACTTTGGTTTATTCTATAGTATATTTAGTTTAATCAAGTGAAGGACCTAGAAATAAAGTAGCAAACTAATTTTTTCCTAAACTTACCTAATGACTACCTCAGATGACATTGTTAGGAATTCTTAACGGAATGACTATACTTAAGTCTCAATTATAGTATGAAATATATTTTCGACTAAAGTCTATTCTATAGTCTCAACTCTTAACTATTTTATGGTCTTTTCTATAGCCTGCGTACAGGCTCAGGGCTATTGACTTATTTACTATGTATCATGAGAAGTAATTATCCCCATGTCTTTAAGATCGCTTAAATTGTAGTACAAAATCACAACAAAATATATACTTTTTTCGTGACCTAGTGTTGTTCGTAGTTCTAGAAAAGTAGTTCATGATACCACATTTAAAATTTGCATTAAACCCCAAAACCCCGATTTTTACTTGTTGCTGGACTAACAAATGTGTATTAAGAGTATTTTCCCCAGCAAAAAACCAGTTAATGACTTGTACTTATTCCACAACTTAATTTTCATTTACAACTACATACCATCTGCATTACTTATAAGGAGTATAGTAATGACTTTCTTTTAATCTGTTATAGAAGTACTTCTTTTCGGCTTTGTCATTTTGTTTGCTTGGTTTTGTAGACCCTACACCACTTTAGTGGGAAAGGTATATTGGGTTTGTGCTGATGTTTGTAATGCACAATCATATTGGTCCTATACGAACCTAAAAGTATACCAATCGGCTTAGAATCATTTTCTGAGTCGATTTTGCTATGTCCGTCCGTCTGTCCGTCCATGTAAACCTTGTAATCAAACTACAGGTCGCAATTTTAAAGATAATTCAATGAAATTTGGTATATGATTTTCTATTGTCACAGGGACGAAGCCTATTGAAAATGGTAAGGAGCGGTCAATTATTTCACCTAGCCCCCATACAACTGAACCTCAGAGTAGGGCTTGTAAACCTTTTAATCAAACTACAGGTCGCAATTTTGAAGATAATTCAATGAAATTTGGCACATGATCTTCTATGGTATCGGAGACGAAGCCTATTGAAAATACTTAACATTGCTCCATTATTTCACCTAGCCCCCATACAACTGAACCCGACGAATAGGGCTCTTAAGTTCATAATTATGTTTAATAAACTCGTATCTCTACAAAAAGCTGTAAAACCAAGTTCTATACTAGCCTTGATGACTCTCATGAATTATATAATTATAGGGTCTGATTTGACTATAGCCCTTATACAAATACCCCTTCAAAATATGACTTAAATGTCCACAATTTTATATAACAATAAATTGCTTAAGTATATCTAAGGGAAGGTACAGTTCAACTCAAATGCATTATTATGAAAACTAAAACACATTTTATTTTTGTAACTGGTGTAGGGTATGGTCGGCCTCGCCCGACTATAATTTCTTATTTATTTTTATATAAAAAGAAAACTAAATTGTATTTGTATGTGAAAAACATTATGATGATGATCAACATAATAGTTAAGCAGTGGTGAATAGAACAGTTGACTAACAAACACGAAATACCTAGTTCGTATTTCCTCGTATTACTTATTTGTTAAAAACTAAACTACTTACTCAATTACCCCTTTGTAAGCGTGCGTGGTAAGTACTTCGTTAACTACCTATTTGTAAGCGAGCGTGTTAACTCATTACTAATAACATGGTAATGTTATTAGTAATGACTAATAACTAATAACATTACCATGTTATTAGCTTATTAACTCATTACTTTTCAATGTAAGTTTTTCCTGGGTTCCTACCAGGACTTTGTGTTTTAAACGACAATGTAAAGACAAAGAAAAGCTAATAAATTTTACCGAAATTCAAACGTGTTCAGTCATAATAAATGTTTCTTTCTAAATAAAACATTAAAATTTTTAAAACAGATTTGTTTCCCAAAAAATTATATAAATAACAAAGAAAGTAGTTCACATGTAACGACTTTTAAATTAGCTTTTTAGAAGTGTTAAATAATATTCTAAACTTCAAAATGCATCCTTCTACCACTTGCGTAATTTTATTATTTGGTCTATTCTTTGGTGTCATGGCTGATGATGACAAGTCCAGTTGCGAAAAACCTTGTCCTCGTACTTTTAAACCAATTTGTACAACCATTGAAATTGAAGGCAAATCATTTGGATGTACTTTTCCAAATGATTGTTATTTGGAAATTTATATGTGTAAAAATGATATAAAAGGTAAATGGATTTATTTAATTTGAAAAATTTTGTAATTTATGGATTTGTTTTCTTCTCTAAAGAATTAGAACAAAAGCCAGGAACTTGTGCAGATTATCCTCCTGAATGTGCTGATATTATTATGAATATATATTCAGTATAGATTTATAAAGTTTTTTATAAAGTTTATATGAGCAAAATACAACATTTTTTGGAATTGGATCAAATTTTTTTCACAAGTTTTTTTTAATTTTTTTAGCGAATTTTATTAAAAATATAGTCTAGTTACTATATATTTTCGAATTAAGTCGTTTCTATAGTCTAAGCTATGAACTATTTTATAGTGTTATTTATTTATAGTCTATTCTATACTCCGACTATTGCGTCCTTTACTCTGTGTTATGAAAAGTTATTGGCCCCCTATTTCAAACTACTTTCATATATATACGGGTCAGGTTAAAGATAGAACTATCTTCATAAAAATTTGCAAAGATATTTTGGTTCCAGTTAAACTCTTTTTTGCCGAATTTCATTGCTATACCGATATTTTTAGACCAGTAATGAGCTTTGAACCATTTTTCTAAAAGATACTTTATATGGGGGGTTAAGGATAAATGTTTGGTTACTACAACTTATTTCATTCATAGCTATGGTTTCATTTTTATATCCTATATATACCCACAAATATTGGTCCTACACCCATCTTAAAATATATCTATAGGCTCAGAATCACTTTCTGAGTCGAATTAGCTATGTCCGTCCGTCCGCCTGTATGTCCGTCATATAAACCTTATGTAAATTTTTGGTAGAGAGGAAGCTACAGTGGGCATGGCACCTCCCATATAAATAAATCTTAAATTAGTATATCTGTAAAGTATAACAGCTAGAGTCCTCAATTTTTTTCGGAGCCACTTTAGTATCGACACGAATGTTTGGGACAAAAAACTGGCGGACTAGCAATAGGGGGCGTGGCACACCCATAGGAATTACTTCCTAAAATTAATTTACCTGGGAAACTATTGTAGTTAAAATCTTAAAATTTTGCACTAATACCTAAGTCCATAAGAACAGTTGTTGAGAAAATGGGCGGAATGGCTATAGTGGGCGTGGTACTCTCCATAAGAATAAAATGTTAAATCCTTATATCTGAGAATATATAACAGCTAGAGTCCTCAAATTTTGTCGGAACCACTTAAGTGTCAATGTGATTATTTAAGCAAAAAAGGGGTGGACTAGCAGTAGGGGCGTGGCACCTCCCATATAAATAGAATACAAAAATTCGCCTATCTGGGAAACTATCTGAATTAGAATTTTAGAATTTGGCACTAAGAACTTTAACATTCATGTAAACATTTTGGGTAATAAATTGGCGGACTACTAATGGGGGCGTTGCACCTCCCATATGAATAAAATATACAAAAATTCGTTTATCTGGGAAACTAATAAAACTAGCTTCTTCAAATTTTGCACGAAGAACTTTTATATCCATCTGAACATTTTGGACTTTCATTAGGGGGAATGGAACTCCCATATTAATAAAATAGAAAAAATCACATGTCTGGGAAACTATTATAGCAAAAATCTTCAAATTTTGCACGAAAACTTTGAAATCAATATGAACATTTGGTATAGTATTTTTTAATTTACATTGCTTTTAGGGTAGCAAAGCACACTGGGTATAGCTAGTAATAAATAAATTACGACATAGCACTATACAACCATACAACACGTATTGTGATTTCATCATAAATATTCTAAGTAAATTTCAGATTTATAATTGACTAGTCAAATTTATTAGTCAAATACAATCAACGACGGTACTTACAAAACTATTATAATTTTTTTTTTTGCACTAAAAAATTTATAAACTTTACTGGAATACGTGTTCAGACATAATCTCATTTATATAAATAACAACGGAAGGGCCTCACATTCAACAATGCCTTCAGAAAGTGTCTTGTTAAAGTGTGAAGTATTTAATAATCTTTAAAATGCAATTTCTTATTAATTGCACAATTTTATCATTTTGTCTATTCTTATGTGTCATGTGTGATGACAAATCCAATTGCCGAAAACCATGTCCTTTTATTTTCAAACCAATTTGTGCAACTATCGAAGATGTCGATGGTAAACAGTTAGATTGTACCTTTCCAAACGATTGTTATTTGGAAACTTACATGTGTATGCATGAGAAAACAGGTAAGTGAATTTAGTATTTTATGTGAAAAAATTGCTTTTATTGTTTTTTTTTATTTAAAGAATTGCAACAAAAACCGGAAGCTTGTGCAGAAAAAATTCTTAAATGTGTTAATATTGTCTTGAGCATACTGGTAATGTAGAATTATGAAGTGGTTATATTAAATATGTAAAAAAGTATTAATAAAGTTAAATATTTATTGAGAAATGATGATGAACACAGAACTTTTGTTTCAAAATTAAATAAACAATAAAACTTACTTGAAAAACGTTAAAGTTATTGCAAACTCTTTTAATTTTTTATACATAAATATAATTTGTTATTCTTAAAATTTTTGTTAACTTTTGTTAATATATACATATACTACTGTAGTAAACGTAAGTGCTTTAAGAGATTAAATTTGCTTTAGATTTCGGAATCTATTTTATAAACTCCTACAAATTAAATGAGTTCAACAAATACTCTCTTAATCCCTATGTGTATTCATTAATAAAATGAATTTTATAATATAGTAACATCAGCATTAGGATAATTTTAAATGACCCAAAGATGTCCAAAGAAATCTTTTTTGTCGAATTGTATCAAAATATGGGAGCACAAGGTTAATTATGAAGCGATCCAAATAAAATTTGTAATACAATTGTTGAACTAACTTACTAACTAACTAACTAACGAACTAACTAACTAACTAACTACTAACTAACTAACTACTAACTAACTAACTAACTAACTAACTAACTAACTAACTAACTAACTAACTAACTAACTAACTACTAACTAACTAACTAACTAACTAACTACTACTAACTAACTAACTAACTAACTAACTAACTAACTAACTAACTACTAACTAACTAACTAACTAACTAACTACTAACTAACTAACTAACTAACTAACTAACTAACTAACTAACTAACTAACTAACTAACTAACTAACTACTAACTAACTAACTAACTAACTAACTAACTAACTAACTAACTAACTAACTAACTAACTAACTAACTAACTAACTAACTAACTAACTAACTAACTAACTAACTAACTAACTAACTAACTAACTAACTAACTAACTAACTAACTAACTAACTAACTAACTAACTAACTAACTACTAACTAACTAACTAACTAACTAACTAACTAACTAACTAACTAACTAACTAACTAACTAACTAACTAACTAACTAACTAACTACTAACTAACTAACTAACTAACTAACTAACTAACTAACTAACTAACTAACTAACTAACTAACTAACTAACTAACTAACTAACTAACTAACTAACTAACTAACTAACTAACTAACTAACTAACTAACTAACTAACTAACTAACTAACTAACTAACTAACTAACTAACTAACTAACTAACTAACTAACTAACTAACTAACTAACTAACTAACTAACTAACTAACTAACTAACTACTAACTAACTACTAACTAACTAACTAACTAACTAACTAACTAACTAACTAACTAACTAACTAACTAACTAACTAACTAACTAACTAACTAACTAACTAACTAACTAACTAACTAACTAACTAACTAACTAACTAACTAACTAACTAACTAACTAACTAACTAACTAACTAACTAACTAACTAACTAACTAACTAACTAACTAACTAACTAACTAACTAACTAACTAACTAACTAACTAACTAACTAACTAACTAACTAACTAACTAACTAACTAACTAACTAACTAACTAACTAACTAACGAACTAACTAACTAACTAACTAACTAACTAACTAACTAACTAACTAACTAACTAACTAACTAACTAACTACTAACTAACTAACTAACTAACGAACTTAACTAACTAACTAACTAACTAACTAACTAACTAACTAACTAACTAACTAACTAACTAACTAACTAACTAACTAACTAACTAACTAACTAACTACTAACTAACTTACTAACTAACTAACTAACTAACTAACTAACTAACTAACTAACTAACTAACTAACTAACTAACTAACTAAATAACTAACTAACTAACTATCTAACTAACCAACTATCTAACTATCTAACTAACTAACTAACTAACCAACTAACTAACTAATATTATATTATTATATAAATTGATATTGATTATATTGAAAATGTAATAACTTTTACCGAAATACGTGTTCAGTCATACACTTATTATGCCTCATTCATAAAAAAATTAAAAATGGAGTTGTTTCAAAAAAAAAAAATCATATAAATAATGATGAAAGGTGCTTCACATTAAACGTTTTCTGAAACTATCTTCTTGAAGTGTTTACAATTTGCTAAACCTAAAAATGCACTTTGTTTCTGGTTACATAATTTTATTAGTATTGGGTCTATTCTTCTGTGTCATGGGTGATGACAAATCCAAATGCGTAAAACATTGTCTTATGGAGTTCGAGCCAGTTTGTGCAACCATTAAAAATAATAAAGGCAAATTGTTAGATTGTGTTTTTGCAAATATTTGTTATATGGAAGTATATATGTGTGTGAAGGACATAAAACGTAAGCGAAATTTTTTTATGAAAAGAAAAAATGTATTTATTGGTTTGTTTTTTTTTTTTTCCCCAAAGAATTGATAAGTAGGCCAGGTCTTTGTACCGTAGATCATATCGAATGTGTGCACTTGAAGGACCATAAGTACTTACTTTAATATTAGAAAGGATATTCTATTTATATTATTATTTAGATTAATGTTTAAATATTTAGGTATTTTTCTTTAATGTACCAAATATACCATTTACTACACTATTACTATTATTACACTACTACACTTATTATCATGTGTGAATATGTCAGTCTAGAAATATATACATATGTATGTATGTGTATCAATTATTAACTACCCTGCAGTTCGACAAAGAGTCAATGCATAGGAAAAAGACAGTGATTTCCACTTATGTTAAACCACCTGATGGGCTCTAATTCGTCTTTCGTCACGGATGTACTCTTTGTAAACGAGGGTGAAGGTAATCGTCACTTTAGTGTCCCTTTTGTAAGCGAGAGAGGGGACACTTCAAAAACACTTGTCTGTCTCTGTGTGACCTATGGGGTGACGATTGACTTCCTCGTAGGACAAGCACATGTTAAAATAGCTAGTCACCTGGACAGTCGGTGGCTAGGGGTAACCCTATGTGGTAGGCTAAATAGGGAGTACTCTTATAGGAGCTTTTTTTACTCAAAAGAAGTTAATTCAAACAAGTAAGAGTATTATATTCTGCCATACCGAAACTTCTATACCCGTGCCGTAAAATTAAAATAAAGTTAAGTAGGTTTTCTCTCATTGATTTGATATAGTATATATGCTGAATTTAACTATTCGAAATTAATATAGACATTAGAGTTATTTTCTGAATAGGGCATTTAGAGAGATTTTTGTTGCTATAAAATTTGTTTATGATAAATTTTACCACTACACTGCTATTATTAAGCCACTCGTGAGCGTTAAAGGAATTTTCTGAAGGGGACCGATTTTCATAACATTTGATAGAGAGATTTTGGCTTGTAATAAACTTAGTTATGTCGAATTTCTTCGCTGTACTCGTATATTTATGAAAGTTAGCGTTTAAGAACCGATCCTCACACAATTTGGCAGATAGATTTTGTCTTGTAAGAAACTTATTTATGTCGAATTTCATCGCTATACTCAAAAATGAACGTTAAAGTCATTTTCTGAAGAGGGCTTAGGGTCAATTATAAACCCATTCTCATAAAATTTGGTAGAGAAATTTTGGCATGTATGAAACATATTTAGTGTTATTGCTGCACTCGTACTTTTAAGGCAGTACTGAGTGTTAAAGTCATTTTCTGAAGGGGACCTTATATGAGGGGTAGGGTCAGTTATGTACCGATCCTTATAAAATTTGTCAAAGAGTTTTAGGTTCCTATAAAATATGTTCATGTCGAATCTTACCGCTATAGATACTTTTTTGAGCAGTTATAAGCTTTAAAGACATTTCCTGAAGGGGACCTTATATAGCGGGTAGGGTCAATTATGGGCCGATTCTTATAAAATTTTATGAGGAGATCTATAAAACATGTTTATGCTGAATATCACCGCTATAGGTGAAATTCAGCATAAACATGGACTCTATCGTGTTTTCAACAGACAGACAGACAGACAGACGAACATCTTAGAATCTAATAAGGACCCAGAATACTTATACTTTTATGGATCTTAGACGAATATTTCGATGTGTTACAAACGGACTGACAATAACAATATACCCCCCATCTTTTTTGATGTCAATTAAATGTGGGAATGATGCAACACCATTTTAGATCGATCGGAAAAAGTTATAAATTTCAAATATAATGTTTTAACTAGCTTATGGATTCATAATTGCCTATTTAATAACTTTTACTGAAATACGTGTTCAGTCATAAACACATTACAATATTCTCTCATTAATAAAATATTTAAGACAGTTGTTTCCAAAATAATATATAAAGTGCTTCACATTCAACGACTTCTAAAATTGTCTTATTGAAGTGTAAACTATTTCCTAATCTTAAGAATGCATTTTATTACTGGTTGCATACTTTTATTATTGGGCCTATTCTTCTGTGTCAGGGGTGATGACGAATCCAATTGCTTTAAATCTTGTCTTATTGATTATGAGCCAATTTGTGCAACCATTACAAATAATGAAGGCAAATCGTTTGATTGTTCTTTTATAAATGATTGTTTTTTGGAAGAATATATGTGTGTGAAAGACATAAAAGGTAAGTGAAATTTTTTTTTTATTTGAAACCAAATTTTATTTATTGAATTGTTTTTTCTACCAAAGAATTGGAAAAAAAGCCAGATGTTTGTGCAAAAGATCTCCTGGAATGTAAGGATATTGTCAAGGATGCATTAGCAGCTACGGACGACGATGATTTCGTGCCAGTAATCACAGCATAGACTTGTATCAATAAAAAAGATGTTCTTTATGGGTATCGAAGAGAGAGGGTTATATTTTGTAATTTACATACATACATATGTATAATAAAGAGTATTTAACTGTGTGATATTATTTTGAATATATACAGCACGCTGGCAAAACAGGACATTACCAACCTGAAAAGCGTTAAAAAAATGTACTCCATATCTTGGAAATTAAGAAAATGTCATCACATATCCTTCGCAATGTATTCTCCGTCCATAACTGACTGAATCAGTTATAGATTTAGGAGTTAAATTTGATTGAAGAATCAATTTTAATTCTCATATTATTATTATGACTGTCAACAAGGCAACTGGTGTCCTAAGTTTCATAAAACTTTGGGCAAAGGAATTTAATGATACTTATGTGACAAAATGTCCATTTACAACATTAGTTAGACCTATTCTTGAATACGCATATGACATCTGTGATCCTCAGTACAACATAAATATTAGAAAACTTCAATCCGTGCAAAAACAATTTATCATTTTTTGCCTACGAAATCTCAGGTGGAATCCTAACACAAATCTACCTCCATATCGCAATCGTCTTGGGCATATTAAGCTCCCTACATCAAAAAGTAGAAGAATAGTTTCTAATGCCACATTTTTATTAAACTTATGAAAAATTTGGAAAATTTAACTCCCAATTCCTTCTTTCATATATCCGCATTAATGTTCCTTATGTTCCATTATATATAGAATTCCAAAGGTCTATTTTAATTAAGAATATTTCGATAGAAGAAGATAATAGAGTCAAGACCCCCTTAAGGCCCTTTTTGAAATTTTCTTCGCATTTGCCATAATATTAAAAACTTTGTAATGATTACTTTTCTACCATTATGTATAGTTGAAATTAACATGGACGGAATCGTAACAGTAATCCAAAAGAATACAAGAATTAAAATAAAAAAGGGCGGGAAATTTATAGTGGGTAATCCTATAAAATGAACTATGTATTATGTCATGTTAAAATAACGTCCTTCAACCTTATCTTTATATATAAAAATTAATGTGTGTTTTTTTGTATGTTTGAACGTTATAGACCAACGGTTCCCAAATGGGGGTCCGCGGACCCCTAGTGGTCCGTAGTAAAATCCTAGGGGGTCCGCGAAGACGAACGAAAAAAACCATGAATAAACAATATTCTGCTTTTATATGTATGTACAAATATCTCCAATTTTTGTGCAATAATCCCAAATTTTTTGGTGACTTTTTGAATTTTATTTTTTCGGTTGTTTATCAGGAAGAAGCTAGGCCCTACAAATTTATTGTATAACTTTTATAAAGTAAAGTACTGCGTGATTTGTAATTTTTATTTCCTGTATATGTACTGAAATAATGGTTTTTATTTCAGACAAATAATACTCTGCCTTACAATTAAATTAGGGATACTGGTATTCCGGAGTATGAAGTTCAATTCAAAGACAAGCTTATTACAGATTTAAGTTTATCAAATTGTAAGCAAAAGTGTTCTCGTTTGAAAAGACTAAAATTATATATTTCCAAAACAGAGGTGACTCTTTATGCATTTCTTTATAAATATTCCAATCCGACGTGATACACAGATTTTAACTTGATTTTGACGACCAATACATATTATTAAATTAACATCAGAAAATCCATAGCGTTTCCTGTAAATATGTAGCCAAAAACCATGAAGTAAAATAATTCGTTGGTATTTTAAAATTCAAATTTAAGTTCCAAATTCACAGTACTTTAACAAAGAGTTCAAATCATATATTATGCGGATAACGCATTCCGCAACAACATAGAAGAAGTCCAACTTTCTTATATTATTTTCCTGAAAACTTAGCTCACTTACTCAGTTCACCCTTTGCAATCGCAACAAATTCTTGAAACGTGATTCCTTAAGCACATGTGACAATATTTGATAAAGAAACCTTTTCGCTACCTTGAAGAAAAATGAACATGAAAGATCTCACGATCATAAAATTAAACATCATGTTAACATATAAACAAAGAAGTCATTCTATCTTCAAAACATGCAATTGAAAACCTATCTGAAATATTATATATTCTCAATGTACGGGAATATTTTATAGATATGACATCTCTACATTTATTAGACCTAGGGATTAATGAACTAGGTCAATTTTCGCATGGACAATTATTTAGAACAATAAGATATCAAAATATGTATGGGGGTCCGCGAAATTAAATAAGTTCTTCAAGGGGTCCGCGAAGTAAATATCTGTGGGAACCGCTGTTATAGACTACTAAACGGCTGAACCGAAAAATTTTCACAACGCATTCCTGCATGTCTGGAATAGGTAATAGGCTACTTTTTATTTCGAAATTTCAAGTGGGCGATGAGCCACGCCCACATTAAGAAAATATAAAATCCGTATATTTGAGATAATATAACAGTTAGAGTCCTCAAATTTTGTCGGAGCCACTTTAGTCTCAAAATGATCATTTAGGACAAAAAGTAGGCGGAATATCATTAGGGGGCGTGGCACCTCCCATATAAATTAAATACAAAAATACGTTTATCTTGGAAACTATTACAGTTAGAATCTTCAAATTTTGCACGAAAAACTTTAACATCCATCTAAACATTTTAGGTAATAAATTGGCGGACTACCCATGAGGGGAGCGGCACCTTCCATATTAATTAAAGACAAAAATTCGTTTATCTGGAAAACTAATGGAACTAAATTCTTCAAATTTCCCACGAAGAACTGAAATATTCATCTGAACATTTTGGAGGAAAAAAAGCGTATATATGAGAAACTATTAGAGCTAGAATCTTCAAATTTTACATGGGGAACTTTGAAATTCATGTGAACATTTAGAGCATAACGGGCGGACTTTCAATATGTGGCTTGGCACAACATATATGAATTAAATACAAAATTTCGTGCATCTTGGAAACTCTTATATTATTCAAATTTTTTATAGATAGATAGAAATTGGCTATAGATAGAAACTGGCGAACTTGCAATAATTTGCTTGACATCTTTCATATGCAACATATAATAAATCTGGAATTTATATATTCCTTTTAGGGTAGCAAAGCACACTTTGTATAGCTAGTCATAAATAATAATTTTTTTATTACATGTAGGCGTGACGCTTACATATAATTTTTGAATTAAGTAAAAATTATACCGAATAGCGAATGTTTTTCTGAATGATAGCACTATTAAATAACTAAACAGTGGTGATGTAAGTACGACAACAAACTAACAACCAAGTGGGCTAAGTTCGTAGTCTGTGTGAGCAATTTTTAGTGTGTAAAACAAAACAACTTTTGAACTGCCTATTTATAAGTAGGTACTTATTTAACTAGTTACTTGTAAGCGAACGTGATAAATGGTTAGGTTGATACGAGAATGTATAGTAAGTACATCAAATCCAAAGAAATACACCTAGGCCACTATCGGTCCTGTTGTGCGCTCCTTTTCATGAAAAAAATTGTTCACTGAGTATATTATTTTTCAATGTTCAGAACTCAGTTTCCCGGACTTACTTCCTAAGAATTTTCCAATCAGTGTTAGCAGGAATGTTATACATATTCGGAATAACATCACTTCCAAGATACTTAGATCTAACTTCGACGAATGCTTGACAATGGCAAAGAAAGTGCTTTCACTGTCCTCTCCACATGCTCTACATTCGTCTGAATCCGAACGTCCAATTTTGCATAGATGTGCTCGTACTCCTGTGTGTCCACTCAGAATACGTACCATCATACTAACTTAAGACTTGCTTATTTTGAGAAGATTTCTCGTCTTGTTCTCATCAGGGTCATCCCATAGGATCTTTGTGGTTCTATCCACCGTTTCATTATTCCAAGAAGCCTTATGGGATTCTCTCAACCATATTTTTAATTCAGCTTTGTTGCGTCGAATGGTTTTGCGTTCGTCAGGTTAACTACCTCGAGCTATCATCCCTTTAAAGCTATTACATTCGCCCTTTCCTTGCCGACTACTCCAGAGTGGCCTGGTACCCATATGATGCAAACCTTAACTCTGGGAGAGTATTCAGTTAAAGCTTTCTTACAATCCAATACCGTATAGATTTAATTCTATCACCTGATATCACCCTAATTGCTTCTGGCTGTCGGTAAATATATTAAGGGCTGTGGGCGCTATATTTATTCTAATCCAATTTACACATTCCGTTATTGCTCGGACTTCTGCCTAGAAGCTTGTGTTATGATTAGGTAAATGATAGAACCCCAGGCCCACTTTATCCCCCACTGTGTTAAAGTGATAATATTGAAAAACATTTTTTTAACTTCTTAACTTTTCATTAGAAGTTTTTGCTGGATATTGTTCGAATTATTTTAAAATTAACCTTATGCATTCATAATTGATTATTCAGATTACATTCGAATATGTATTGAAAAATACGTGTTTCGTTAAAATCTTATTCAAATTTTCCCTCATTAATAATATATTTAAATTTAGATTTGTTTCAAAAAAAATGTCATATAACTAATAGTGCTAAAAACGCTTCACATTTAACGACTTCTGAAATTATATTTGCAAAGAGTAAACTTTTCCCTTAACTTTAAAATGCATTTAGCTACTAGCTGCATCATTTTATTATCGGGTCTAGTCTTCTGTGTCATGGCTGAAGACAAATCCCATTGCGTAAAACCTTGTCCTTTTGTTTTCAAGCCAATTTGTGCAACAATTGAAGATCCAGGAGGCAATCCGTTAGATTGTACCTTACCAAATGATTGTTTTTTGGGAATTTTTACTTGTATGTATGGCAAAGAGGGTAAGTATGATTTTTTAAGATTCACTCCTATCGCTAATAGAAGTGAAATGTTTGTTCCCTTGAAATGTTCATTCACTTCGAAGCGATAATTGCTATTGTGAAAAATTCATTCACAATAGTTGATTTTGTTCGCAACAGCTATTAATTGTTTACAAAATTCTATCACTTCAAAAAAATTAGTGAAGGAAAGTGAAGTGAAAAAGGGAACACATATTTCACGTGAAATTTTTATTCTATAATAATGGTTTAATTTTTTTTCATAGAATTGAAACACCAGCCGGAATATTGCTCAACTTATCCTCCTGAATGTGTTGATATTATCATGGATACATTATCAATATAGAATTATAAAATGCTTATATTAAATATGTATGTAAAAAAGTTTGAATAAAGATTATTTGCTAAAAAAAATTTAAGCGTTTCCACTTTGCATATTAGAGATCTGTTCTAAACTTTGATCAAAAAAGTTTGATTTTGAGGTTTTTTTTTAAATGTTTCTTAAACACATTTTAAAATTTTTGGCAGATCTCATGGAAACGTTATATAGTCTTGGAGCCCATAATTTGTTTATATATGAATACCAGTATATGTATCTGCAAAGTAATATATCGGGGACTTTATTCAATAGTCACTAACTCAAATATGAATATTATTTGAATAACACCTAGAAAAATTTTATCAAATTTTGTTAATGAGTAACGTAGTTATTTCATACATTACTTGGTAATCAGTAGTCCTTAACATTCACATTAATAAATTGTTAGAATAGGAATTACAGACAATTCTTGAGACTCTATAGCATAACAAGTTACTAAGCCTAGTCGATATTAGAAGACTTTTGGAAAACAATATTGATTTATACTTTCAAACAGCAAATTACTTACGTATCTGATTATAAATAAGTCATTGTAAAAGTACCTAAAAGTAATTCTTTTAGTTATATCATAAATACATCTCGCAGCTTATCCATCTGTTCCTTAGCATGTAGTTGATTCAACATAAAACTGGTCTAGGGATTGGATAAGAGTATCAGTGTGAACGTTATTGAAAACGCCTTCGATGCCAATGCATACCGCGAGTTTATACAGTTTGCTATCGTAGGATTGACCTATGTAATGGACAACTTCGATTAAGGCAGTTTCCACCGATCGTCCGTTTACATAAGCATGCTGCATAAATTTAAGGTATCTGGTATGCTGCAGGAAGGACGTAAGACTTATCGGTTGATTGGACTTAGGTGTCGGGTAGCTATGTTTGATATAAATATTACCCTTGCATCCTGCAATTTTATGGGGGTATATGTCATATTTAAACATGCAGTGAATATCTGAGATAAATGTACGGAAACCAATCCCGCCTCCATCTGCCGTGACCGGTTAAATAGTTTGCGAAAAGTCTTCCCAATGTTCCGGATCTCCCCTGTTACTCGCAGCTCACGCTCTCTATTGTTTGTTATTTGCCCAAGTGCGTGGTCCACTATCTTATTGTTAACCAGGTCTTCTATTTTACTCTGTTGGTCTATTGGAATTTTGCCTGTCGAGTTAACGGCATCGTAAACTGCATAGCAGAGATGGTCCCGGTGTCTTCTTCTGGCAACTTTGGCGTAAGATGGCATCCGTTTCCTTTTCCACTGTCTAGCTTCTCCTTCATCGTTTTTCGGTGCTCCACCATTTGCTCTTCTTCATTCTTTTTGGGATTTGATATAATGGTGTTGTTATTATCATCTGAGGATTCGGAGTCTGAGTCCTCACCTATATTTAACATATATGCTTCTCTTTCACCCCTATGTTTTTGGCAAGTTTTTCACGCATTGTCCGCCACGGAGGCCAAGGTACCCACCTCCGTAGTAGTTATGCTCACGATTGCAGACTCGCGAGTAGATGAACACTTGCCGCCGGTACTGGGTTATTTATCTTTTTATTTTTATTTTCCATGTTTGTCTTTTTAAAAATTTGTAACTTTAAAAATTAAAAAGTCGTGACAGTTGTGGTTAATATTTTCTTGGAATTACCCATATACATATGGTTGTGAAACTAATTTCTAAATTTACATAGGTTACAAATTTATCGTAAAAATTTCAATTAGTTAGTCATAATGCATTAAAATACGTTCATTATACCCTATACACTACTATTGGGTGGTGGATGTTTGTAACACCCCAAAATATTGGTCTTATACCCACCTTGATGTATAACAATTGTTTCAAACTCACCTTTTGAGTCGATCACCGTCTTCCGTCCGTCGGTGTGTCCATATAAACCATGTGCCTACGCACCATATTGGTCTCAATAATCATGATAATTTTATGGTCTATATTTCATCAAAATATTTTAAAAATTGCCTGCTTTATCTTAAGCACAAAATTTGCATGGACAGCCAGCCTGCTTTATCTTAAGCACAAAATTTGCATGGACAGCCAGCAAGCTGGACAGAGGGAAGGGCAGACGGACATGTCTCATACGACTAAGAAAGTGTAAGTCTAAGTTGATCGGTATACTTTAAGATGGGTGCAGTAGCAATATTTTTCTGCGTTACAATCATCAGCACAAACGCATAATACCCTCTCCACTATGGTGTTGTAGGGTATAAAAATCTTATAAATAACAACGAAAGTACTTCACATTCAACGTCTTCCGAATTGTGTAAACTATTATCTTATCTATAAAATGCATCTTGCTATCACTTACATAATTTTATTATTAAATCTATTCTTCTGTGTCATGGGTGACGATAACTCAACGAAATGTGCACAATCTTGTCCTATTTCTTTTGAGCCAGTTTGTGCATCTATTGAAAATAAGGAAAAAGTCCCATTAGATTGTACCTTTCCAAATAGTTGTTATTTGGATATTTACACGTGTACGATTGGCAAAAAAGGTAAATGGTAATTTTTTTTATTTGAACATTTTTATTTATTCTTTTGTGTTTTCTAAAGAATCGAAAAAAGATGCGAATATTTGCTTAGATGATCCTCCGGAATGTGAAGTTATTGTCATGAGTACATTTTCATTGTCGACTTAGAAAGTGCAAGTGTTATACATATTAAGGAGTTCGTATGAAGTTTTTGCTGAAAATGTGTGTGTTATTGTATAGTTAATCATTTATGATATCGGCAGAAATCTGAAATTGTGTTATATTTTAACGTCTAATAGAAGTATATATGTAAAAAAAGTATTTAGAAAATCTTATGTAACAAATTTGAAAACATTGAAGAACTCTAAATTTTGTATTAATACAAGAAAATGTATCGAATTTTATCGAAACTAAAGAGGTTAATGTTCATAATTTGACTTTTTGGTTTGAAATTGTTTAAAAATACCCAATTACATTTTAATTAAAGTGTAAGGCAAATAAGGTTTAAATCGGTATATCTCATAAACTAAGCAAGGATCTGCAAAAATTTTACACTTATGTTATATCACTGAAGTGATCTTGCTGAAATTTTCACGTATTTCCTCTATATCTGGCTACTTTTTATTTTGAAATTGGAAGAGGTGCCACGTCCTCTTCCTTAAATGTCGAATTGTTGTATTGAGAAAAAGTACAACTAGAGTCCTCAAATTTTGCATAGACACTTTTGACATCCATAAGAATATTTGCAGGAAAAATGGGCGGACTCGCAATAGGGGGTATGGCAACTACCATATTAATTAAATAACATTTTTGTATATCTAGGAAACACTTAAAGCTATTTTGAACAAACAAAGTTGTCGTCCATTTGATCATTTGTGTAATAAATTCGCGGATTATAAATGGGGGGCGTGGCACTTCCCATATATATAAAATAAAAAAATCTTATATCTGGGAAAGTAATACAATTCTATTCTAAAAGTTTGTACAGGCTACATTGAAATCCATATAAACAATTTAAAGGAAAAATGGGAGGACTAGAAATATGGGGCGTGGCACCTCTCATATGAATTAAATACCAAAATCTGAATATCTGGAAAATGCTTAAAGCTAGAATCCTTAAATTTTGCACAAACAATTTTGTCATCCATATGAACATTTTGGTAATAAATTAGCAATACAGGGCGTGGCACCTCTCATATGCAAAAATTCTAATATATTTATGTGGGATGTCATTGGAGCTAGAATCCTCAAATTTTACACTAACAACTTTGCCATCCATGTGAACATTTGGCGGACTAGCAATAAGGGGCATGGGGCCTCCTATATGAATTCAAATTCAGATATCTATGAATCTATAAAAGCTAGAACAGCAAAACCGTTCTATATATAATAAAAGAGTAGTCTTACTGACTAACTGATTCATCATCGCACAGCTGAACTTAGAATCATGAAATTTTGACAGTAGATGTGTTTTTGGTTATATATGTAGATCCACTAAGGAATTTTGGAAATTTTTACATTTAGGGGTCAAAAAAGGGATAAAACGGGTAAAACAGGTTTTCTTAATTATCTTACACAATATTAGTGATGCAATAAAAATTATAAATGCTCCTGTATCTACTCTTAAATTAAGCAGATGGGTCTCTGGTACTTTTTTTGAAATTCGTACTTTGAAAATGAAAATGTGTAACAAAGGTGATTTTGGTATCTTTTTTTGACCCTTTATAACTTTTTTTTGTAAATACTTTGAATATATCTCCCAAAATTAGGAGACACCTGTTTCGTACTTTTTTAAAATTCATTCCTTTTTGGTTTAAAAGGGAAAGAACTGTATTTTTAGTACTTTTTTTAGCACATTAAAAAACATTTCGATTTATTGAAGTATTCCTATTAAATTACGGACCAACTCTGTAATATTTGTTGAAATATTTGCTATTTCACTGGGAAAAAATGTACCAAAAAAACGGAAAATTTATAATTTTATTCAAATTCATTGAGCCAATTTTTATAAAATTTGAAAAAGTAGTTTATTTACTCGCACAAAATAAGCTATTGGTCTATTATTTTGGAATTCGAGTACTAAGCACAATTTTTCTGGAACAAATGAATGCAGATTTGAATCGTTTGAGTTTTTTTTATATATATAGATTTAAATACGGAACATTTTGTAAATTTAATTCTCAAAAAAAGTATATTTCTAAGCGAAAAGGAGAAAAATTGTACTATTTTTATTAGTACTTTCCACTAAGTTAGAATTTATTCTACTTTTGGTACTTTTTCTTTCTTTGTATGTTCCATAAGATGAATTCAAAACACATGATTATTAAACACTCATGGTCCTCATTGAATAAGATTCTTTAAGAGAGAACTTTTTAGTACTTTTTATCTCATAAATGGTACTTTTTGAATTTTCTAAAATATTCAACCTAGGAACATAAATTTTAACATACATGGTCTTGACTGAATAATATTCTATAAGTGGGAACTCTTTAGTACTTTTCCATTCTTCAAATGGCAATTTTTGGATTCTCTATAATGGTTAAGCGAAACACATGACACACACGGTCCTTATTATATGATAATTTATGATAATTAATGTAAATATTCTTCCATTTAAGAAATTTCTTTAATCATTTGGCCCATAAGGGCTTTGATTATAAATGAATAAATAAAATATATAAATAATTTATTGAGAGAGATTTTTGTACTTTTTCGTTTTTCCAATGGTACTTTTTGATATTTTGACGATATTGAACATAGAAATATAAAATTTAAAATGTAGGGATCTTAGTGAATGATAATCTACAGTATGAAATGAGTATGAAATTTGCACCAAAGTTAGTACTATTGGATATTAGACTTAGAGGGAGTTAATGTTGGACGTTAGACATAGAGGGGGTTAAAGATGGACATTTTGGTCATACAGGATTTTATTCAAATTAGTGTAACTTTTCACCTATTGGTCCTAGCAAAAATTGTCCAAAGGAGTTCCGATAGCTATTTCTTCATTGTTTCCATAAAAATTATTTAAAAAAAAAAAAAAAAAAGAGCTTTCGCTTTTAAAACCGGGGCTTTCTGTTTTACCAGTGTCGGTTTATTTTTTAAATGTTGATTTTTTGAATATCAAATAAACCGGTTTTTTTGCTTTGAAAAAAACGTTTCGAATACCCGGAAATATTGTTATATTATTACAAATTTATGAGTATGTTCACATGATATCTTTTAATATATGTATTTGTTTTACAATATTTAGTATTTAAAAAAATAACAAATTTTAGCGAAATACGTGCACAGTCATATAAACTTATTCAAATTTGGTTTAATAATTAAAAAATATTTCAAATAGATTTGTTAAAAAAAAAAACATATATAAATAACGTCGAAATTGCGCCACATTCAACGACTTTTGAAATTGTCTTTTTAAAGTGTACAATATTTCTTAATCATTAAAATGCATCTTCTTACTAGTTGCATAATTTTATTATTGGGTTTATTCTTCTGTGTCATGGGCGATGATGATAAATCCAATTGCATTAAAGAATGTCCATATGATTTCAAGCCAGTTTGTGCAACCATTGAAGATCTGGAAGGCCAGCCGATAGATTGTAACTTTGGAAATGATTGTAGTTTGGAAATTTTTACGTGTATGTATGGCAAGAAAGGTAAGTCGAACTATTTTTTTATTTTCATATGGAAAATATTTTAATTAATTTACTTTTTATTGTCAAAGAAACTGAAAAAAAATCGGAACCTTGCGAATCTCAGTCTCCTAAATGTAATGATGTAAGGATGAGTTTCAAAGGATCGGAAGAAGAATTGGTGTTTTAACAACATATTTTTCATAAAAATTAAGAAAATATTTTAAACTTACAAAAAAATGTAAAACAAAGTAAAAAAGTATTTTTGAAATCAATTTATAACATGTATAAAAAAGTTTTAATTAAAAAAAAAACATTTTTATTTTGTTTTTCAAATTGTATCCAAATATTTTTGAAAATTTTATAAAATAAATAACAACAAGTTAGAGTGCTATATTCGGCTATGCCGAATCTTAAATACCCTCCACCAGCTACTTTTTATTGAAACCCATCTAACTATCTAATTTTTAGATAACTTGCCAAAATTTTTCTCGAACTAATTTTGATTAGGTCCAAAAAAATGTATATTAATACGACAGTTCGAAAATATTTTAATAGAATGATGTAGCTATACACAGTATATGGGAGTTGTGACCAATTATGGACTGATCAGGAAACAATTTAGTATAATGATTTTTATGCAGAAAAAGATCATGTCTAATTCTACTTCAATAGCTTTATTAATCAATGAAATATGTGAGTTTAGGTGACTTTAGGAAGTGGACTTTATATAGGAGCTATGAGCAATTAAGGCCTATCCGGAAAAATTTCGCAGAGTGATTCATATGTGCACAAATCATATTTTATCAATATATCTTTATTTGATAATTAAATATGTGCGTTTAAAGGATTTTTTGAAGTGGACCTATTACCAAATATGGACCGATTCAGAAAAAATTTGGTACAATGTTTTATATGCCTATCCGCAAAAAATTTCGTAGAGTGATTTATGTAAAGACAAAACATATTTGTGTCGAATTTTCTCAAATTAACTTTATTTGACAATGAAATATGTGTGTTTAAGTGACTCTCAGAAATGGACCTTATATGGAAGCTATGACCAATAATGGACCGATCCGAGAAAAAAGTGGTAGAATGATTCATATGTACACAAAACTTATTCAAGTCGAATTTTACCCCTATAGCTTTAGAATTCAATGAAATATATGCGTATAAGTGATTTTCGGAAGTGGACCTTATATGGGAACTATGACCAATTATGGGCCTATTCGGGCAAAATTTCGCAGAGTAATTCATATTTGGTCAAAACATGTTTGTGTCGAATTTTATCAAGATAGCTTTATTTGATAATGAAATATGTGCTTTTAAGTGATTTTCGTAAGTGGACCTTATATGGAAGTTATGAGCAATAATGGACCGACCCGTAAAAAATTTATAAAATTATTTGTACGTACACAAAACATATTCAAGTCGAATATTATCCCGATAGCTTTATAATTCAATGAAATATATGCGTTTAAGTGATTTTCGGAAGTGGACCTTATATGGGAGCTATGACCAATTATGGACCTATGCGGAAAAAATTTCGTAGAGTGATTTATATTTCGACTAAACATATTTGAATTTCATCAAAATAGCTTTAGTTGACAATAAAATATGAGCTTTTAAATGATTTTCGGAAGTGTGCCTTATATGGGAGCTATGACCAATAATAAACCGATCCGTAAAAAATTTAGTAGAATGATTTGTATGTACACAAAACATATCCAACTCGAATTTTATCACAATAGCTTTATTCATCAATGAAGTATGTGCGTTTAGGTGATTTTCGGAAGTGGGAGCTATGACCAATTGTGGACCGACTGAGATCTACGTTGACAGTATGATTTCTGTTCATATAATATTTATATGTACAAAATTTCGTGTTGATACCGATATATTTGAGGGAGTTATTAACGATAAACTTATTTCCGGGAATATATAACTTTGTATGGGGGCTATGGGAAATATTGGATCGATTGTAAAGATTTTGAACATAATTGATCACTGCCCTGAAAAAATAATGTATGACAAAATTCATCGAAATGTCTTTGGTGGTTTCTGAGAAAACTTCAAAAGAATTATGAAAAAAACGTAAATTTTTTCGAGGTAGTCTGAAACTTTTACTCATAACTTTTTACGATGTGAACCGATTTTGCTCATTTTCAATACCAAACTGCTTAGGATAATAATAAATATTTTGGGTGAATTTGATTTATTTCCTTTGCTTAGTTTTAACGTGAGCGTGTTTTACACAGACAGACAGACAGACGGACATAGCTAAATCGACTCAGAATTTGATAAGGACCCAGAATATACATATATACTTTGTTGGGTCTTAGATGAATATTTCTTGGTGTTACACACGGAACGACAAACTTATATATACCCTCTATCACCACTGATGGTGGTGGAGGGTATAAAAAGCCCACTTAACGATTTTGAAGATTCTAACTACAATAGTTTTCCAGATTTACAATATGTTACATATGAGGGATATCAAACAAATTATTGCAAGTTCACCTGTTTTTATCTATCGCCAATTTCTATCTATCTATAAAAATTTTGAATAATATAAGAGTATCCAAGATGCACGAAATTTTGTATTTAATTCATATATGTTGTGCCAACCCACCCATTGAAAGTCCGCCCGTTATGCTCTAAATGTTCACACGAATTTCAAAGTTCTCCATGTAAAATTTGAAGATTCTAGCTGTAATAGTTTCTCAGATATACGAATTTTTCTATTTGATTCATGTGGGGGCTTCATGACCCCCCAGATGAAAGTACGCTTTTTTTCCTCCAAAATGTTCAGATAAATATTTAAGTTCTTCGTGCAAAATTTGAAGAATTTAGTTCCATTAGTTTCCCAGATAAACGAATTTTTGTATTTACTTAATATGGGAGGTGCCGCTCCCTCATGGGTAGTCCGCCAATTTATTACCCAAAATGTTTAAATCGATATAAAAGTTATTCGTGCAAAATTTGAATATTCTAACTGTAATAGTTTCCAAGATAAACGAATTTTTGTATTTAATTTATATGGGAGGTGCCACGCCCCCTAATGATATTCCACCTACTTTTTGTCCTAAATAATCATATTGACACTAAAGTTGCTCCGACAAAATTTCAGGACTCTAACTGTTATATGATCTCAAATGTACGGATTAATTATTTTCTTAATATGGGCGTGGTTCCTCGCCCACTTGGAATTTCAAAATAAAAAGTAGCATATTACCTGTTCCAGACATACAGGAATACGCTGTGAAAATTTGAAGAAAATCGGTTATTGATTTGACAACTATCCGTACATACTTTGATAACGGATGTTATTGAAAAATTATAATTATGTTTAATATACTCGTATCTCGCCAAAAAGTCTTGAAAACCTTGATAAATTTTATAATGATCGGGCCTTTTTTTTACCCTAGCCCCCGTACACATCAACTAAAATTTAGTAATTATTTATTATAAAAACGACAAATTTTAAAATTATCCTGATGTATTCATAATTGATTTTTAAAATGCATTCAAATATGTATTCACAATATTTTGCATTAAAAATTTTTACCGAAATACGTGTTCCCGCATAATCTTATACAAATTTGCCTTTATAATTGAAATATTTAAAATAGATTTGTTTTCAAAAATTCATATATAACTAACGTCGAAGTGGGCTCCATATTCAACGACTTCTGAAATTGTCTTTTTAAAGTGTACAATATTTCTTAATCAATAAAATGCATCTTTTTACTAGTTGCATTATTTTATTATTATTGGGTCTATTATTCTGTGCCATGGGCGATGATGAAAAATCCAATTGCGTTAAACCTTGTCCATTTGATTTCGAGCCAATTTGTGCAACCATTAAAGGTCCAGAAGGCAAATCGTTAGATTGTTCCTTTCCAAATGAGTGTTTTTTGGAAATTTTTACGTGTGTGTCTGACAAAAAAGGTGAGTGAAAGTATTTTTTTAATTTTTATCTGTAAATCATTTTTATTTCATTATTTATTTTATTTTTCAAGAAATTAGTAAAAAGCCGGAAATTTGTCCTTCTCCTCCACCTGAATGTGATGATTTTATCATGGGTATATTATCAAGTCTAGAATAAAGAAGTGCTTATATTAAATAATGCCAAAAAACATAATTGAATAAAGTTTTTGACGCAAAATGTATGCAATTGTGCGTTCCATAATTTATAATAGAATATCCCATAGTGCATTTAATTTGTTATATTATATATACATATTATAGATTTTTCAAATTTACTTAGTTCTAATATGGGGGACCACTATTATATTGTAAGATATAATGTTATATGAACACATTTGGAAGCATTAACCATTATTAAGGAACCATTTTCCTGTAGTACAATGATCTTTACGCTACATATGATCGTGCGCCTTTTGGAAGAAGGTGTTGTTTTTAGCGTGGCCTGAGTTCTACTGTAGTCATTGGTTGCTTATTGAGGTACTGACTGAATTTCAACAGTTGTCAGTCAAGATATTTGTAGTTTCCGTTGCCTGTTGTTTGTAACGTTCATGGATTTTTATATAATTATTAGTCCACACTAGGGTTGTCATTCGAATTATTCGAAAATAACGGACGGACTTTCAATGGGGACTTGGCAACTACCATATGAATTAAATACAAAATTTCGATTATCTGGGAAACAACTAGAACTACTTAGTTTCCTCAAATTTTGCACGAATAACTTTAATATTCACTCGAACATTTTAGAGAAAAAAGAGCGAACTATCATCTAAGGGGGTTTGGAGCCCCCTCATAAATTAAATCAAAAAATTTATATATCTGAGAAACTATTAGAGCCAGAATCTTAAAATTTTACATGAAAAAATTTTACATTCATATGAACATTTTGAGAATAATGGGAGGACTTTCAATGAGGGGCTTGGCACCTCTCATATGAATTAAATAGAAAATTTCCTAGAACTGGGAAAATGTTAGATAATTATAGATTACATTAAAATCTTAATTAACCTTCGGAAAATTGTTTCGATCTAGCAAATATTTTTTGTGTATCTCCCATTTGTAACATATTGTAGGTATATCTGGAAAACTATTGTAGTTAGAATCTTCAAAATCGTTAAGTGGGTTTTTTTATTTATATTGCTTTTAGGGTAGCAAAGCATGATAGGTAAAATATATTACCAAAATTCTATCGAATAAACTGTGGAGGTGAAATTTTGCAATATTTGGGAATTCCCAGATTATCATATTAAAAATTTACTGGATTTTTATAGTATAAAGTCCGATATTCTCAATAACAGTTACCTTTAATCCTTTAAACGCCCTAGAAACAATTAAATACCAATGTTTAAAAATTAATTACAACAGACACACAGACATTGCTTTCTCGACTCCGCTATCTATAAGGATCCAGAACGTATATACTTTATAGGGTTGCAAAATTATATTGTGGAAATTACAAACTGAATGATAAACTTATATATACCCTTCTCACGCAGGTGAAAAGTATACTAATAAAAATAAAACAAGAATTTGTGTATTAAGTATAAAAAATTAAGAATAAATTTAAATAGATATTTAAAATTTTTTGCATTTAAAAAAATTATAAATTTTAAGGAAATACGTGTCCAGTCATAATTTGCCTTTAAAATTAAAACATTTAAAATAGACGTGTGTTATATTCGGCTGTGTCGAATCTCATATACCCACCATCGTTTTACTCATATATATAAGCCAGTAATTAGCTTTAAAGTAATTTTCTGAAGGGGACCTTATATGGGGAGTAGGATCAATTATGGACCGATCCATATAGAATTTGGAAGAGAGATTTTAGCTTGTGTCGAATTTCATCGCTATACTCGTATTTTTAAGCCAGTAATGAGCTTTTTCTGAAGGGGACCTTATATGGGGGGATCGGGTAATTAATGGACCGATCCTCCAAAAAATTGGTAAAGAGCCCGCATAAAACTTATGTGTGTCGAATTTTATCGCAATATTTGTTATTATATTCCAGTAATGATCGTTATAGTAATTTTCGGAATGGGACCTTATATGGGGTTTAGGGTCAATTATGGACCGATCCTCATAAAATTTGGTAGAGAGATTTTTGGTCATATGAAACTTATGAAAACAATTATACCCGTTAAAGCTGTTTTTCGGGGGTACACTTGTATGGGGGCTATCCGAAAACGTGGACCGATATTGCCTATTTTCAATGCCAAACAAACGTGGGTCTATGACCAATATTACGATGTGTTACAAACGGAATGACAAAAACAATATACCCGCCATTTTTTTTTTTTTTTTTTATGGTGGGTATAAAAAATCATATATAACAAAGATCAAAATTGCCCCACATTCAATCACTTCTGAAATTGTCTTTTTGTCGTTGTAAACAATTTCCTAATCTTTTAAATGTATCTTCTTACTAGTTGCACAATTTTATTATTGGGTCTATTCTGCTGTGTCATGGGTGATAATGACAAAGACAAGTGCCTGAAACCTTGTCCTTTTGTTTTCAAGCCAGTTTGTGGAACCATTGAAGATCCACAAGGCAAGCCGTTAGATTGTACATTTCCAAATGATTGTTTTTTGGAAAACTTTAAGTGTCTCTATGGCAAAAAAGGTAAATAAATAGAATTATTTTTTTAATCATCTGAAAAACTTTTTTATTTATTTATTTTTTTAAGAAATTGCACAAAAATCGAAAATTTGTCAAACTTTTCCTCCTGAATGTATTGATATTGTCTTGGGTGTATTGTAAAATATAGAAGTTTGAAGTTCTTATATTAAATATGCAAAACAAAAGATTGAATAAAGTTTTTGATGTAAAATTTTTGTGATTGAACGTTCCATATTTTTTTAACAGGTTATCCCATAGTACATACATATATTAAATTTGTTATGATATGAGGGACCACTGTTGTATTGTAAGAGATAATGTTATATTAACACATTTGTAAGCATTAACCTTTATTTAGAAACCATTTTCCCGTAGGTCAATGATTACTGATGTTTACGCTATATATAATTATGCGCCAAGGTGGTGTTTCCAACATATTGAATACAGTGACCTTGATTCTACTGTAGTCATTGGTAGGTTATTGAGGTACTGATTGCACAGTTATTTCAACTTCAGTTGTATTTAGAGGGCGTCAAAGTTGGACATTTTGGTCGTACAGGGTATTTTTTTCAAATAGGTGTAACTTTTCACCTATTGGTCCTAGTAAAAATTGCACAAAGGAGTTCAGATACCTATTTCTTCTAATTTTCTAATTTTTAACAATTTTTTTTTTTTAATTGGCCCTTTTTTGCTCAATTAATAATAATACAATTTAGTCGGTTAATGGGTTACGAGTGGGATATCTATCAAAAAAAATATTTTTTAACAAAACAATAAGGATTTTTTCAATAATTGAACTCAATTTTTTCCTATTTTTTTAAAATGGTCGAGTTTATCTCTGATAGTTCCTCTTTTCCGAAGTGTTAGTGATAAACATTACATCTATTCACCAAGATTTAAGATTATTTCGACGTCATTATAAATATTTTTGTGACAGGAAACCATTGTTAGAGTGTTCTGAGGATGGCCAGTAAAAATTTTTATATAAAAAAATAACTACAACTCTAAATATTACCATTGTTCCTCCTAGTTCAACCTTTTTTTATCAGTTTCTTTCTTTATGATTAATTAAAAAATTTTACTTCCTAAATTTTCTTATTCATCAAAAAGATTATATATATTCTGGGTCCTTATAAATTCTAAGTCGATCTAGCCATGTCCGTCCGTCTGTCTGTCGAAAGAACGATAGAGTCCGAACGAGAAGAGAAGAGAAATTTTGAACAAATATTTTTTATTCATGCAATTTATTTGGTACTGAAAATAGGCTATATCGGTGAATATCAATGAAATTACACATAAACTAGATTTATATGAACCAAAATCGCTCTACCAAATGACTATAACGCTCATAACTTGCTTCAAAATGATAGAAAAGAAATTCGACACAAAAATATTTTTAGGGAAACTTAAATCTCTCTGCCAAATTTTATGGAGATCGGCCCATAATTGACCCTACCCCCCATATAAGGATCTTCTCAGAAAATTACTTTAAAGCCTACATCGGCAGAGAGTAAAAAATAAGTTCACTTACAGGTTTTTATCGTTTTTTATACATGTGCAAGCATACAAGCGTGTGAAATTAAGAGTGCAAAAAGGCTCTTAACAAAGCTCTTTGCCGATTAGGGCTTTAAAGCCTATAACTTGCTTCAAAATTCCAGTAAATGAACGAAAATCCTCTAAAACAAGTTTTAGAGGAACATATAGGGGAACAAAAATCTCTCTGCCAAATTTTATGAAGATCGGCCTATAATTGACCCTACCTTCCATATAAGATTCCTCTCAGAAAATTACTGGATTTTATAGTATAAATAACAGTAACGTTTAACCCTTTAAACCCTACATATAATTTAAAAAATAACGAAAATAAATCAAGTTAAAGTTCTATGTAAAACTTCTAAGTTCTATGAATCTTATATAACCTTCACTATGTTGGTATAAATAGAATAGCCAGTATAAAAAAATTATTACAAAAAATCAAAAACACACCAATTGTAAAACGAAAAAGTACCAGAAAGTCTCCTTATATAGATTTTCGATCAATCAGGTTGTTGCGTATGTGCATAGAAACCAAAGAGTGTACCATTCATAGAACAAAAAAGTTGAAAAAATCGTTTTCTCCAGATTTGTATTAACTTAAAAGTACCAAAAAGTCCTTTTTACATGTTCCCACTATAAATAGTTAATTTCATGTTTCTAGGGCCCCTACATACTTAATTTCATGTTTCTAGGTTTATTGTTATAGATAATTTAAGAAGGACCTTCTGAAGAACGAAAAAGTACCAAAAACTCTCCTTTTATAGGTTCTCACCTATAATCCGGGCCTTACATGCTAAATTTCATGTTTTTAGGTTCAATATTATAAAAAAATTCAGAAAGTACCTTTTGTATAACGAACAAGTATGAGTGTTATATTCGGCTATGCCGAATCTTATATACCCACCATCAAATCGTATGCTGTACTCGTATTTTTAATTCAGTCATAAGCGTAAAAGTAATTATCTGATGGGGACCTTATATGAAGGTGAGGAAAATTATGAATCGATACCCATAAAATTTTGTACATAGATTTTGTTTTGTTGGCTATGGTCAGCTATAGACCAATCCTCATAAAATTCCGAATGAAGAATTATAATAAAAAACTTTTTATAGCGAGTACTGTAACGATTCTCTGAAGAGTTGTTCTCATATTCGGGAAATATAGCTACCTTTAATAACGGCTGTGCTCGTCGGAGGGGTGGATTAATAAATTAAATCCCAAAGAAATCATTGAACCGAATACAGTAGATTTAAAATTAGGTAGCAAATTAAATAAAAAAAAAAAAAAAAAAACTAAAAGAGAACGATCAATATATATAAAACAGAAGGTGAATTAGACTTGAATAAGTGAGGGTTATAGCTTGGGATGGAATTCGCTACAACATTTCTTTACCCTCCCACCATGCTGACAGAGAATTAAGGTCTATAGTCAGCCCTTAAATAAAAACGAAATAAATATTGTCTTATTACCCCATACCAAATACTTCACTTTTCGTAATTAATAATAAACTAATTTAAGCCATTATTTTCAATTCACAACATAAATTCTATCATATTTATTAAAAGTAGAAATCAAAACAATATTAAATATTAATTAAATGTTAAATTTACCAGTGATAAATTTCAGAAGTATAGGTCACAATTAATATTAAAAAAAACAAAATTTATTAAAGATAAGATTTTATGATTCTGTTATTCTGATTTAAATAAAGAACACTTAAAAAAAAAAATATAAAGAGGAACAAAACATGTATGTAGTATGTAGGGTATTATTATTATGATGGCTCAAATGTAACATAATTTTAAATTAAATTTAGGTAATAAGTTTTATTTTGGAAAAGTTAAATATAAAATTAATATCAAATGTTAAATATTTAAATAATTATGTTACGTTTTACGTGTTATATATATATAGTGAAATAAATTGGTGAATTAATAATAAAGAAACATTTTAACTCACGTTATATAAGTCCATCGTTGTCAGCAGGCGCCCGATGACTGATGATTTGCTTAATTTTATGAGCTTTGATTCAATCAAGAGATAAATGTAGGGTTTTAAATTCTTGGGTGCGTATAAGGATTATATTACTTAAGTAATATAATCCATACGCGCTGTTGTATTGTCTTTTTTTTTCTTTTTTTTTTTTTTTTTTAAGTGTATAGTGTCATTTAAATGTAAATTTATGATTATAATTTCATATTTATAAGTCTTCTATATTAGTTTTCAGAAATTCAGATTATAAGGTGACCATACGAAGAAATTTAGTTAGTTAATTTAAACAATGAGAATAAAGAATATTTAAGAAATAATAATAAAGAAATTAAAATTAAGTAATTTACGTTAGTTTATAAATTTAATGTTAAAAAAAAAAATTAGAAATTTAATAACTTAATAAAAATTGTCATAATAAAAAAAATTTTTTTTTTTTTTTTTCTTTTTTACTGCGGATTTAATGAAAAGCAATCAGATGGAAATACCAAAATCGGAATTAGATATTAATTAGTTCATCAAAATGTACAATTTATCGTCTGATTCGTCTATTAGTTTGATTTATTTAGGAAGAATGACCACCAACGAATTGTGGACAATAAAATTCAATTCCCGTATGCACCATATAAGTAAACAAAACTATGTATCTGGTCACCCTGATTCGACCAGAAATGTGTAATGATGTAACACTCTTGTTGTTCCTAACAATTTCAAAATTTTAAGCTTCTCTATGATTCTGACGAGTAATATATCTTTTTCAGCGTATTATATGTTCGTTCTTGATATTCATTAATCGGTTTCTGGTTCGTATTCGCCAATAAATTATATGAAAACCGTCAATCACATTCAGAACAAACGTTAGATCGTCTGCAATGTCTAGTTTTACAAATTTCCGTTCAAAATGTTCCTTAATATTTCCTTTTCTCCTATATTATTCAAACAATATTCTGGTTTTATTTTTCTCTCTCTAATAATCAACCGTCTCAACCAAAATTTATTTTTTTAAAATGAAAATTTTTGAAAACGTCATGAAAATTATCTAAAGCAATGTCAAGGCTAACTTTGTAAATTTTGAAACAATTTTCGAATTGTAATAAATAAACAAAAATAATACACCTAAAGAAAATATTAATGAACTATTAAAATATTCTATCCAATTTTCAAATTAAAACACAATTCAAATAAAATTGTCGCTACCACAAAGTAGATTAAAATCAAAGCATGCTGAAGAATTTAATCTAAACAAAGGCGACAAAATGTTATGACAGAATCAGGTCCATATGTCTTTCATATGATAAACACCAATGTGACCGCCATCGATATCCTCGAGCTCATAGTTAACATTGCCAAGTTTTCTCTTTACTACTGCTCTAACTCCAACTGGTGCTAGTTTGGCATTAAAGTAATTCACTAATGAACTCTGAGCAAAATTACGATGTATTACTTCCTGTCCAATGATAAATTCTCTTTTTCGAGACCTCAAGTTATAGGATTTTGTATTTTTCTCATAAGCATCCCTAATTCGCGTTTGAATAGAGTCCCGTAAAATCGTAAAGCTGTCTTGTCGTTCGATTTGAGTATCAGAATCTGCCAAAAGTTTAAGGTTACGGAGAATTTTGTAGTCATGTCCATGGTTGATCATATTCTGTCCGAAAAGAAGTTCATAAGGTGTTCGTCCAGTCGTCTGATGAACACTATTTCGAAGTGCACAATTAACGCTAGGTAGGAAGATATCCCATTGACGCTGGTCATTATGTACATAGGACCGAAGAGCTTCGTTAATGGATCTATTGACTCTTTCACAAGCGTTTGCCTGAGGACTATGGACAGCAGTTAATTGGTGATGTATTCCGAATTTTTCCATTAAATTTTTAAATTCCTTCGATTTAAATTGGCTGCCATTATCGGTAACTATAATTTCGGGTATGCCATAACAAGTAAAAATTTCGTTCCTTAAATATTCCAAAATTGGTTTCGTAATAAATTTCCTTAACGGTTTCAAAAAAGTAAATTTTGTAAAATGATCCATGATAATTAGAATCCCCATATTTCCGTTCTTCGTTCGTGGAAGAGGTCCAATCAGATCCATATACAAACGCTGAAATGGCCTTTCAGTAGTCACCATCTCACCCATTGGTGGTTTAAGAGTTGTGTTAGGGGTCTTGGATGTTTTGCATGAAACGCAGTTTAATATATATTCACGTACATCGATAACCATTTTGGGCCAAAAGAAAAATTGACGTATTCGATGCAATGTTTTTGCAATGCCACCGTGTGAAACGTTTGGCAGATCGTGAGCTACTTGGATGACATTCCTACGTAATTTCAATGGAACAAAGAGTTTCCATGAATCAGATTCATCTTCGTTCCCTGTTGAAAATCCTGTCCTTTTATAGATAAATTTATCGATGACTTTATAATCGGGCAAATTGGATTTCAAAATATTATTTCGCAAATTTACATATTCTGAGCTGTCAAATTCATTTGAATTCAAATCAATTGAAGGTAGGGTTTCCATCTCTAGTTCATCTATATTATCCTCATTTTCATATGCTCGGGATAACGCATCTGGAACGATATTTTCCTTACCCTTACGGTGTTCAATTGTGAATTCAAAGCCTTGTAGTTTGAGAGCCCACCTCGCCAAACGGCCACTCAAATCTTTCTGTCTCATCAACCACTTGAGACTCGCGTGATCCGTTATCACTTTGAATTCTTGGCCTTCTATGTAAGCTCTAAACTTTTTCACTGCCAAAACCACCGCAAGGCATTCTAATTCTGTAATAGAATAGTTCCTTTGTGCCTTGTTTAGCTTTTGTGACATAAAGGCAATCGGTTTCTCGTCATCGACCTGAGCTAAAACGGCACCTATTCCGTGCATACTTGCATCACATTGAAGAAGGAATGGTTTATCGAAATTAGCGTGAACTAAAACCGGTGCTGATGTTAATTTTCCTTTAATAATCTCAAAAGATTTTTGAGCCTCGTCATTCCAAGAAAATGTTTTCTTCTTTGATAGCAATTCCGTCAAAGGAAACGTAAGTGAAGCATAATCGTCAATAAATCTTCTATACCATCCTGCCATTCCAAGAAACTGGCGAAGTTGGCGAACGGATTTAGGAATGGGAAACTCTGAAATTGCCTTCACTTTGTCCGGGTCAACTTTTAAACAACCCTCTCCTACGATGTAACCCAAGTATTGTACTTGTTTTATAGCAAAGGTACTCTTCTTCACATTGATAGTCAAATTAGCCCTTCGAAATTGAATAGCCACCTCCTGTAAATGTCGCAGATGTTCGTCAAAGTCCTTAGAAATAATTAGTAGGTCATCAAGATATACAAAAACGTTCGTCTTTAACTGATACGGAACGACTAAGTCCATCAGTCTACACATTGTTTGTGGGGCATTGCACAATCCAAACGGCATTCTTGTAAATTGATACAATGGCCGATTAGGGATTGTGAAAGCAGTCTTCTGTCGGGAATCTTCGTCCAATTTAATTTGCCAAAAGGCATCTTTCAAATCCACTTTGGAAATAAAATAAATTGGAGGAAGTCGCGAAATAAGTCCGTCTATATTTGGAATCGGATAAGCGTCTTTTGTCGTCACGGAATTTAGTTTTCTACTGTCCAAACAAAATCTTACCTTACCAGGTTTTACTATCAAAACTCCAGGAGATGACCAAGGTGAAGCTGGGCATTCTTCTATTACACCTAAATTGAGCATCCTATCAATCTCTCCACATAAAAGTTTCTCTCTGGCAGGAGATATCGGATAATACCTTTGCTTGATCGGAGTTGCATCTCCTGTATCAATCTTGTGTGTTATCAAAGATGTACATCCTAAACCGTCCCGCTCTGAATTTGGAAAATAATCTATAATTTTCTGAAGTTGTTGTTTTTGAATTGAAGTCATAGAAATTTTGTTTGGGTCTTCGTCCGAAATAATTTCACTAATATTATTAATTGTAGCAATTTGTATTCCAAATTTTTGCCAAAAATCCATACCACATATAATTTCCTGAGATATTGTCGGAATTAATAAAAATTCAATTGATTCCGTTAGACCGTTGTAATTTACACCATAAGCAATAGTACCTAAAATACGTTGTTGTTGACCATCTGCAGTTTTTACGTTACCTACTCCACGTTTGTAATTTTTACTCTCAGCTATTTTTAAACATAGTTCACCACCTATGACACTAATATTTGCACCACTATCCAATAGTGCAAATCTATTCTCACCCTGCAAATTTAGTAAAATATAAGGTCTGTTGTCATTTGTTTTAGCTATCACTGAAGAAATTATAGATTTTCCTAAATTTTTCCTCCTCATATAATACTCACGAATCCTTCTTGAGGATCTGTTCGGTTTCTGTTCGAAGTTTGTATTGTTAAATATTCTATTTCTAGCACTAATGTACTGTTCTAACCGAATGTGATAAGGTCTTTGTAAAGGATGTATATTTTGTAAATCAGGTTTATTGGTTCCATCCGGTTTAATTGTCATAGCAGGTGTATTCGTCTTGTCAAGTTGTTTATTCATGTCCTGTACATTTTCAGAAAATTCTGGATTTATATTGGATGTCCGTCTTTCCTTAAACGAACATCCCTCAATGCGTTTCCCCGTTTCTGTAAACAGTTTGGACATTGAGGTTTGAAAATATTCTTTGTTCCACATCCGTAACAGAATATCGAACGAGGTTCCATACACTCAACAAAACTGTGGCCAGATTTATCACAGTTCCAGCATTTGCCCTTCTGTACCACTAAACAAACTTCTAAATTTTCATCAAAATCATTTTCTAATTCTATTGATGTTCTATCACTAAGAACTTCTGAAACTCGTCCCTTTTCAAAAGACCGTTTAGTAGAATTAGATGCAGTCATATCCAGAACGAATTTTTCATGCTTGCGAACGGCACGACGTAACTGAGCAACACTAGTTATATCCAAATGTAATAGTTCGTGCCTAACTTCGGATCTTAAATTGCGTTGCATCATCTCACAAAGCTCATAATCCGATAAAGGTGTCCGTAATCGATCACAAAGCACAATAATCGAATCGTAAAATTCATCAAATAATTCCTTAGGTTTTTGTTTACGTCTTAAAATCTCATCTTTTATGTCGAAATCAGTGTGGTAATCTTTATATTGACGTTTCATTGCTTCACGCAAATCAGCCCAATTCATGTTCTCACAACTGCGATGAAATCTCCAGAACCATTTCAAAGCTTTCCCTTCAAACAGGATATGTGCGTGTTCACACAAAAGTTGAAAATTACCTCGTAAATTGGCATAAGTAAGTGTGTCCACTCGGTATATAAATTCGTCAACCGAAATCTCTGAGATGTCTCCCGTGAACCGTACTTTCCAATTCCGAATTATGTTTAATGTCTTTTCCGTATTATTATCGTTATGTGTATTATTAGGTCTATAATTTTCTCGATCCAAAAGTCTATTTTGTGCAGAAGGTCGGTGATTTTCCATGTCATCGTTATCAACCCTTTCGTTCTGTCTGTCCTGTGTATTTTGTCGTAAACTTCCCAAAGATAAATTTCGAAAAGTTTCGGTAATCATGTTGCCTATTTCGTCTCTAAAATCCCTTAACGATTCATTAACCAGTTGTCGAACGCGATTATCAGCACTTCTCTGTTCACTTGCAGCTATACGAGCCTGTAAACGAGTTCTTGGCCTATTTAACCTACTTAAAGGTGTATCTGCGTCCCCACCAGCTCCCCAATTATCCCTATCAGCAGCTTCCTGCTCTACTTGAGCTGGAATATCGTTCGCACTACGTACTAGCGGCATTTTACAAAACTAATACCACACGTTTTGAAACTAATTACACAATCAAAAGAAAATCAAGTAACTAATAACGAAAACGAAAAGTAAAGATAAAGAAGATATTTCTTATTTCAGAAAACAAATTTAAAGTATTACTACTCAGTGAAGAATTTTAGTAGGGGTACTAATAAACAAAAAAAAAATAAATTAAATAAAACTAAAATATTAAAATTACAGAACATACCCATCAAGTCTATTTAATAAAATAAAAGAGAATAAAGTAACTCAATATTGTTGGAAAATATTCAACTAATGTCAAAATTGAGTATGGAAAAGAAAAAGGTTTTGATTAGCAAATGTAGGAAAGTAATCGATTAAAATCAATTACCGTAAATCCACACAAAAGATAACCAAAATAGAAAAATTTAAATTTCAAAGAAGTAGAGTAAGCCAGAAAAAACTAATTGAAGATCCAGAAATAAAGGAGATTTGGATTCGAACGACAATTGAACCGATACATAACCAGAGCAACAACTCAAGCATGAACCCAAACCCTGTGAACCAATGTACAATAAAAAGTAATCTATGGAATTGAAAATCGAAAAGTACAATAAACAATTATATCCTAGTTAACAAATTATTAAACAAAAGTAAAAGAAGATAGTAAAAGAAGAGAAAAGTAAAAGGTACAAGTTCATAGGTCCTCAGTATCTAGATAGAAATAAAGCACTAAATTTTAATAATACGAACACTGAGGCCCCACGTTGGGCGCCAATATCTCTGTAACGATTCTCTGAAGAGTTGTTCTCATATTTGGGAAATATAGCTACCTTTAATAACGGCTGTGCTCGTCGGAGGGGTGGATTAATAAATTAAATCCCAAAGAAATCATTGAACCGAATACAGTAGATTTAAAATTAGGTAGCAAATTAAATAAAAAAAAAAAAAAAAAAAAACTAAAAGAGAACGATCAATATATATAAAACAGAAGGTGAATTAGACTTGAATAAGTGAGGGTTATAGCTTGGGATGGAATTCGCTACAACATTTCTTTACCCTCCCACCATGCTGACAGAGAATTAAGGTCTATAGTCAGCCCTTAAATAAAAACGAAATAAATATTGTCTTATTACCCCATACCAAATACTTCACTTTTCGTAATTAATAATAAACTAATTTAAGCCATTATTTTCAATTCACAACATAAATTCTATCATATTTATTAAAAGTAGAAATCAAAACAATATTAAATATTAATTAAATGTTAAATTTACCAGTGATAAATTTCAGAAGTATAGGTCACAATTAATATTAAAAAAAACAAAATTTATTAAAGATAAGATTTTATGATTCTGTTATTTTGATTTAAATAAAGAACACTTAAAAAAAATATAAAGAGGAACAAAACATGTATGTAGTATGTAGGGTATTATTATTATGATGGCTCAAATGTAACATAATTTTAAATTAAATTTAGGTAATAAGTTTTATTTTGGAAAAGTTAAATATAAAATTAATATCAAATGTTAAATATTTAAATAATTATGTTACGTTTTACGTGTTATATATATATAGTGAAATAAATTGGTGAATTAATAATAAAGAAACATTTTAACTCACGTTATATAAGTCCATCGTTGTCAGCAGGCGCCCGATGACTGATGATTTGCTTAATTTTATGAGCTTTGTTTCAATCAAGAGATAAATGTAGGGTTTTAAATTCTTGGGTGCTTATAAGGATTATATTACTTAAGTAATATAATCCATACGCGCTGTTGTATTGTCTTTTTTTTTTTTTCTTTTTTTTTTTAAGTGTATAGTGTCATTTAAATGTAAATTTATGATTATAATTTCATATTTATAAGTCTTCTATATTAGTTTTCAGAAATTCAGATTATAAGGTGACCATACGAAGAAATTTAGTTAGTTAATTTAAACAATGAGAATAAAGAATATTTAAGAAATAATAAAATAATTAATAAAAAAAAAATTAGAAATTTAATAACTTAATAAAAATTGTCATAATAAAAAAAAATTTTTTTTTTTTCTTTTTTACTGCGGATTTAATGAAAAGCAATCAGATGGAAATACCAAAATCGGAATTAGATATTAATTAGTTCATCAAAATGTACAATTTATCGTCTGATTCGTCTATTAGTTTGATTTATTTAGGAAGAATGACCACCAACGAATTGTGGACAATAAAATTCAATTCCCGTATGCACCATATAAGTAAACAAAACTATGTATCTGGTCACCCTGATTCGACCAGAAATGTGTAATGATGTAACACTCTTGTTGTTCCTAACAATTTCAAAATTTTAAGCTTCTCTATGATTCTGACGAGTAATATATCTTTTTCAGCGTATTATATGTTCGTTCTTGATATTCATTAATCGGTTTCTGGTTCGTATTCGCCAATAAATTATATGAAAACCGTCAATCACATTCAGAACAAACGTTAGATCGTCTGCAATGTCTAGTTTTACAAATTTCCGTTCAAAATGTTCCTTAATATTTCCTTTTCTCCTATATTATTCAAACAATATTCTGGTTTTATTTTTCTCTCTCTAATAATCAACCGTCTCAACCAAAATTTATTTTTTTAAAATGAAAATTTTTGAAAACGTCATGAAAATTATCTAAAGCAATGTCAAGGCTAACTTTGTAAATTTTGAAACAATTTTCGAATTGTAATAAATAAACAAAAATAATACACCTAAAGAAAATATTAATGAACTATTAAAATATTCTATCCAATTTTCAAATTAAAACACAATTCAAATAAAATTGTCGCTACCACAGTACAACGATGAAGTACTCGTAATTTTCTCATGATGGCTTTATATATGAGGGTTAGGATCAATTGTGAACCGATCCTCATAAAATTTTGTAATTCAAAAATTCTTTTATATCAAAATTTATCGCTTTACTCGTTTTTTAAGCCAGTAATAAGCGCTAAAGTATATTTTTCAAGGGAACCTTATATGGGGGTAGGATCAATTATGGACCGATCCTAGATCCTAGATAGGGGGTAGGGTGAGTTACCGACCCATTCCGCATTAAATTCGGTAGAAAGATTACGTTTCTATAAAAGTTGCTTATGTCACATTTCTCCGCAATACTCGTATTTCTAAGTCAGTAATGAGCCTTTAAATCATTTTTGATAGGGACCTTATGTGGGGGGTAGGGTCAATTATGGACCGGTCACGATAAAATTTGGTAGAGAGATTTTGGCTCATATAAAACTTATTTATGTCGAATTTCATCGCTATATTAGTATTTTTAAGACGGTAATGAGTATTAATGTCATTTTCTGAAGGGGACCTTATATGGGGCTTAGGGTCAATTATGGACCGATCCTCATAAAATTTGGTAGAGAGATTTTGACGCATTTGAAACTATATTTTTAAAATGGGTATGACTGTTAAAGCTGTTTTTTGGGGGCCACTTGTATGGGGGCTATGCGAAATCGTTTACCGATATTGCCCATTTGCTGTACCAAACAAACCTTTCCTATAAGGAATATTTGTGTATTTTTAACTCTCTAGCTCTTTGTGTACGAAACCTATCGTGCTTTCAACAGACAGACGGACATCGCTAGATCGTCTTAGAATTTAATAAGGACCCAGAATATATATACTTTTGTGGGCCTTTTTGATGATGGGTATAAAAAAGTCCCATTTTATAGATTCTTACTTAACCCGGGTTCTTCATACTTAATTTCAAGTTTCTATGTCCAATATTATAGAAAATTCAAAAAGTACCCTTTGAAAAACGAAAAAGTACCAAAAAGTCCCCTTTTATGGGTTCTAACTTAAGCCAGGCTCAACATACCTAATTTCATGTTTCTAGCCAATAACAACACATTAGTGCTGCTCTTGCTCTGCTTTGCTTTTATAAACAAGTACAATAACAATATTTACCGTGTGGTTATGTGTTTTGTGTTTGTTTATTTGCAATTTCTGTCTGAGCATGAAAAAAAATCTAAATTTTTTATGAAATTTTCAGAGGTTATCTCGGATTTTTGCTCATATCTCCGTTATTTACGGACCGTTTTTTCTGATTTTAAATAGCGATCTTCCCAAAAGCATGTCTAACAGAATTATTGAAGATTCGGATCTTGCCGATATCTGGGGTCCTCTAAAAACTGATTTCAACAAACAGACAGACAGACAGATGGACATGGCTTAATCGACTCCGCTGTCTATAAGTATCCAGAATATATATATACTTTATAGGGTCGGAAAAGTATATTTTAGAAATTACAAACCGAATGACAAACTTATATAAACCCTTATCACGAAGGTGAATGGTATAAATAACATGAAATTGTGTATTAAGTATAAAAAAAAAATTATGAATAATTTGAAATAGTTATTAACGTGTCTAGTCACAATTGGCCCTTAAAATATTTCAAATAGATGTGCTTTTAAAAAATCATATATAACTAACGTCGAAATTGCGCCACATTCAATGACTTTCTGAAGTGTAAATTATTTCCTAATCTTTGAAATGTTTCATTTTACTAGTTGCATAATTTTATTATTGAGTCTATTATTCTGTGCCATGAGCGATGATGAAAAATCCAATTGTGTTAAACCTTGTCCTCTTGAGTTCAAGCCAATTTGTGCAACCATTGAAGGTGCAGAAGGCAAGCCGATAGGTTGTTCCTTTGAAAATGATTGTTTTTTGGAAATGTTTACGTGTGTGTATGGCAAAAAAGGTAAGTCGAATTATTTTTTATTTTCATCTGAAAAACATGTTTATTAAATTTTTAATTTTTTTTCTTTAAAGAAATTGAACAAAAGCCAGAAATTTGTCCAGATTTTCTACCTGAATGTAAAAATATTATAATGCGTGTAATGTCAGCTATAGAATTTGAATAAAGTATTTGCTGAAAATGTATACCTACGTTTCATAATTTATACGTTCTTTAATTTATATTAATTAGTAAGTTAGTTAGGTAGTTAGTTAGTTAGTCAGTTAGTTAGTTAGTTAGTTAGTAGTTAGTTAGTTAGTTAGTTAGTTAGTTAGTTAGTTAGTTAGTTAGTTAGTTAGTTAGTTAGTTAGTTAGTTAGTAGTTAGTTAGTAGTTAGTTAGTTAGTTAGTTAGTTAGTTAGTTAGTTAGTTAGTTAGTAGTTAGTTAGTTAGTTAGTTAGTTAGTTAGTTAGTTAGTTAGTTAGTTAGTTAGTTAGTTAGTTAGTTAGTTAGTTAGTTAGTTAGTTAGTTAGTTAGTTAGTTAGTTAGTTAGTTAGTTAGTTAGTAGTTAGTTAGTTAGTAGTTAGTTAGTTAGTTAGTTAGTTAGTTAGTTAGTTAGTTAGTTAGTTAGTTAGTTAGTTAGTTAGTTAGTAGTTAGTTAGTAGTTAGTTAGTAGTTAGTTAGTTAGTTAGTTAGTTAGTTAGTTAGTTAGTTAGTTAGTTAGTTAGTTAGTTAGTTAGTTAGTTAGTTAGTTAGTTAGTTAGTTAGTTAGTTAGTTAGTTAGTTAGTTAGTTAGTTAGTTAGTTAGTTAGTTAGTTAGTTAGTTAGTTAGTTAGTAGTTAGTTAGTAGTTAGTTAGTTAGTTAGTTAGTTAGTTAGTTAGTTAGTTAGTTAGTTAGTTAGTTAGTTAGTTAGTTAGTTAGTTAGTTAGTTAGTTAGTTAGTTAGTTAGTTAGTTAGTTAGTAGTTAGTTAGTTAGTTAGTTAGTTAGTTAGTTAGTTAGTTAGTAGTTAGTTAGTTAGTTAGTTAGTTAGTTAGTTAGTTAGTTAGTTAGTTAGTTAGTTAGTTAGTTAGTTAGTTAGTTAGTTAGTTAGTTAGTTAGTTAGTTAGTTAGTTAGTTAGTTAGTTAGTTAGTTAGTTAGTTAGTTAGTTAGTTAGTTAGTTAGTTAGTTAGTTAGTTAGTTAGTTAGTAGTTAGTTAGTTAGTTAGTTAGTTAGTTAGTAGTTAGTTAGTTAGTTAGTTAGTTAGTTAGTTAGTTAGTTAGTTAGTTAGTTAGTTAGTTAGTTAGTTAGTTAGTTAGTTAGTTAGTTAGTAGTTAGTTAGTTAGTAGTTAGTTAGTTAGTTAGTTAGTTAGTTAGTTAGTTAGTTAGTTAGTAGTAGTTAGTTAGTTAGTTAGTAGTTAGTTAGTTAGTTAGTTAGTTAGTTAGTTAGTTAGTTAGTTAGTTAGTTAGTAGTAGTTAGTTAGTTAGTTAGTTAGTTAGTTAGTTAGTTAGTTAGTAGTTAGTTAGTAGTTAGTTAGTTAGTTAGTAGTTAGTTAGTTAGTTAGTTAGTTAGTTAGTTAGTTAGTTAGTTAGTCAGTTAGTTAGTTAGTTAGTTAGTTAGTTAGTTAGTTAGTTAGTTAGTTAGTTAGTTAGTTACAACTTTTTTTCGTCTACTCTACTCAAAAAAGTGAATGGTATAATTGAATCTAATATGACAATAAAATTAAACTAGTTATTATCGTAATGGGCGATATCTCGCATATTTTCAAATTTTGGTAATTAGTATTGTAGGTAATGTAGTTATTTCACATATTACTTGGTAATGAGAGGTCTTTATTAATAAAATTATTTAATTTTTTTGGGCAGGATTTGTTGCCATATATATAGAGCGTATGTCTAATAAGGAACTGGTTAATGGTTTTAAGCCTAGTCTATATTAGAAGAATTTTGAAGAAATATTGATTTGTATCTTCATGTAAAAACTATTCCAAATAGCACGATAAAGCAATTTGTTAATGGGGCATTGGGTAATAGAATATACTAATAAACACAGGAAATAACTGTAAGGTCGGTTTTAAATCCGGAAAAGTCGGGTAAGCACATTTGTAACCAGTTATTTTTTGGTCATCGTCAAACAAAATAAGTAGTTATTCACCCAAAAAGGAAGTACTTACACTTTGCTCCAATATTACTTGCCTACTTACCGGGTAAGTAAAGATTTAGCTGGGAATGCTAAAAATTTGCTGTATTAAAACATTAATAGTACCGAAATACATGTTTAGTCTTAATATTTTATTAAAATATTGCCTCATTAATAAAATAATTAATATAAATTTGTTTACAAAAAAATCACTTAAATATCGACTAAAGTATCATATATTGAACGTCTTCTGAAATTGTCTTTTCGAAGTGTTAATAATTTCCTAAACTTAAAAATGAATTTTTCTGTTACTTTCTTTACCTCTTTATTGGGTTTATACTTCCGTGAAATGACTGATGATAAATCCAACTGCTTAAAAGAGTGTTCTCTTGAAGTCAAGCCAATTTGTGCAACCATTGAAAATTTTATAGGCGAACCGCTGGATTGTACCTTTCCAAGTGATTGTTATTTGGAAGTTTTCACGTGTTTGAGTGGCAAAACAGGTAAATGTAAGAATGTTTTTATAAATTTGATAAATATTATTGGTTGTTATTGTGTTTTTAAGAATCGCAACAAAAGCCAGATTTTTGTGACTCTCATTCCATTGAATGTACGGATATTGTCTCGAGTGTATTTTCAACTTCGAATTATAATATTGAATAAAGTTTATTTGATGAAAATATACATTAAATTTTATATATGTAATCGTGGTTATAGTTTATTCTATAGTATCACCGAAAAAACTTTCGTTACTAAGTAAGCATTCTATGCTATTGGAGTCAATTATTCCCCATAATCGCTTACTTGTAATTAGAAAAATTTGTCAATGTTAATCGTAAGAAAAGAGAAAAGAGCCTCACAAAGAAGTTGACTAATGAATTAGAAAGTATTTATATAACACATTACTAATAAGGCCTTATTATACTACTTACATGTAATCAGGACGATATGTAGTAGTTATTAAAAAGTATGTTAATAGTTACAATTGAAACACATTACCAAGTTTTTGCAGGAATATTTTGGCTACTTACTTAACAACTTACTTTTCAATAACAATTACACACGGTCAGAATTACATGTAAGGAGCATAGTAATGACTTGCTTTTAATCTGATATATTAGTACCTCTTAGCGGTTTTGACATTTTATTTGCGCATTTTATTTGATCGCCACTCACTTCAATCTCATTTCACATCACATCTATCCAAATTGTACTTGCGGATTCAGACGAATGTAGAGCATGCGGAGAGGACAGTGAAACTCTGGAGCACTTTAATCGTAATTTAACTATTTTATTTATAATTAAGTTTTTTGCTAACATGTTCTGAAATCAAGTACGAATCGTTGTCAAATCAAGCTCATATTGGTATTAATTTAATCTTTAACATTTCTTTATCAAACTTATATTTATTTCAAATGCGACGGAAAATTCTCTAAATAAGTTAACTGCAAGATCACTTGGATTTTTCTGCTTGATGGATCCATACTTGAATCAAGTATTTTGTAGTTAGTTTAGGAATAGAACAGTATTGTGTCATAAGAAAACTAAGTCCTTATTTTTATACTAAATCATTTGAGAAATCTTTCTGTCCATGACCCATTCAAAAATTATATTTAGTTTAAGAAACTCACGAAATGAATTTTACAATTCATTGAATTCAGAAAGGATTCATAAAAATTTGCTTTATAAAAACTTCAATAGTACCGAAATACATGTTTAGTCATAATATTTTATTCAAATATTCCCTCATTAATAAAATTTTGAATATATATTTTTAACAAAAAATCACATAAATATCGACGAAAATAGCATATATTCAAAGTATTCTGAAATTGTCTTTTCGAAGTGTAAACTCTTACCTAATCTTAAAAATGAATTTTTCTATAAGTTTCATAATCTTATTATTGGGTCTATTTTTCTATGTCATGGGCGATGATGACGAATCCAACTGCTTAAAAGAGTGTCCTCTCGACGTCAAGCCAATTTGTGCAACCATTGAAAATTCTAAAGGAGAACCGGTGGATTGTTCATTTCTGACAGAATGTTCTTTGGAAATATTTACGTGTCTGAGTGGCAAAAAAGGTAGACAATTTTATTTCTGAATTTTATAAATATTTTTTACTTATTGGTTGGTGTTTTCATTTTCTAAGAATCGCAACGAAAGCCAGATTTGTGTGAATCCTATCCTGTTGAATGTTCAGATATTATCACGAACGTATTGTCAGGTTAGAAATATGGAAGACATATGTATAGTGGTGGTTAAAACATTTGGAACTGAGACAACATTTCACATTTTTCTTAATTTATTTTTAAACTGATTTAAAAAAATTACTATAAATTTGAATATTATCTTCAATATCTATATATATATAAAAATGAAAGTGTGTTTGTATGTATGTATGTTTGTTTGTTTGTGCTTTATAGACTGCTAAACGGCTGGACCGATTTTCCTGAAATTTTCACAGTTTCTTCCTGTATGTCTGGAAGGAACTATAGGCTACTTTTTGTGTTGAAATTTCATGTGGGCGACGTGTCACGCCCATATTAAGAAAATATTAAATTAGTATATCTGAGATAATATAATAGTTAGAGTCTTCAAATTTTGTCGGAGCAACTTTAGTATCAATATAATTATTTAAGACAAAAAGTGGGCGGATTAGCATTAGGGGGCGTGGCACCTCCCATATAAATTAAATACAAAAATTCGTTTATCTTGGAAACTATTATAGTTGGAATATTAAAAATTTCCACGAGTAACTTTAACTATCCATGAGGGGAGCAGCACCTCCCATATTAATAAAATACAAAAATTGGTTTATTTGGGAAACTAATAGAACTAAATTCTTCAAATTTTGCACTAAGAACTTAAATATTCATCTAAACATTTTGGAGAAAAAAGAGCGGACTTTCGTCATGGGGAGCTTGGAGCCCCCATATAAATTAAATAGGAAAATTATTATATCTGAGAAACTATTAGATCTACAATCTTCAAATATTAATTGAAGAACTTTGACATTAATGTGAACATTTAGAGAATAACGGGCTGACTTTCAGTGGGGTCTTGGTACCCCCTATATGAATTAAATACAAAATTTCGTATATCTAGGAAAATATTAGATTTTTTTTTTAATTTGTCATCGATTACATTAAAATCTTAATTAACGTTCGGAAAAAATGTATCTCTGGAAAACATTACAGTTAGAATCTTCAAAATTATTAAGAAGATTTTTTATTTATATTGCTTTTAGGGTAGCAAAGCACACTGGGTATAGCTAGTTATTTATAAACATAAAAAGTTTAATAAGTTTCTCTCCAAATAAATTAAAAAAATTGAATTAAATTTATAAATTCCTACATGAGATTCTTGAAAAGGCTGTTCCTCGGGACACTCTAATAAAGGTTTATAGAACAAAATTTGTATGAAAATTTGTCTTATAAACCTTTGGTAAATTGTTATGAATAAGTTATAGGCCCTATTTTGTTGATTTTTTTTTTTCAAATCATATTCACAAAAAAATATTTTTAATTTTAATAAAATTTAAATAGTAGTTATACAAAGTACATGTCTAATCATAATAGTTTCTTAATTTATCCATTACTAAAATTTCGTATAAATTAGAACGAAAATGTCTAATATTATATTACTTTTAAAAATCGTTTTTTAAAACTGTAAACTATATCTCGTTCTTTATAATGTACATCACTACTTTTTGGATAATTTTATTATTGGGTAATTTTCTCTGTGTCATGAGCACTTGTAAGGCGGATTGTGACGAAACTGAAAAGCAAGTTTGTGGAACCATTAAAAATCATTTTGGTAAAATTATAAAATGTACTTTCTTTAATGAATGCCTTTTGGAATATCACACGTGTCAAACTGATCAAGGTAAATAAGAAAATTATATAAATATATTGAAATATTTTTAATTGATTTATTTTTTTCATTAAGAATTAATTAAAGAAGATGGACGCTGTAATGAAGATTATGTAGAATGTGCCAAATTATAATTATAACAATAATTTTCAAACAAAATATACTTATTATTTATTTATTTATTTTCACTGAAAATAACACATGCTAAACTTTACGAAAGAGAAATCATTACTACTTTTTCGTAATATTTATGAAAATTTCTTGTATAATACGAAATATTATGTACTCAAAACGTTTTCTAATTTTACGAAATTATGAAAACCTTTTGTAATATCTATTTTGTAATTAAAAGAAATTAAACATAATAACAATTTCATTATAATTAAATAAAACTATAACATTTTTTAAAAAATTTAAAATAATATTTTGTTAAAAAAAAATTACAACTTTGACCCCCTCTAAGTTCAGCAGTTCTTGACCAATAGAGCTGAAATCGTCAAAATCGATTTTTTGAGTTGGATGTTACATGAGGGGGAGGGTCAATTATGTACCGATCCTCAGAGAATTTTATACTGATTCTTTAGTTCTGAAAAAAACATATTTTACGGAATTTCACTTTTTATTTAATGTCAGTAAAATGAGTCGCAAAGTCATTTTCTGAAGGGCACCTGCTATTTGGGATTGGGCCAATCATAGAGTGATCCTCATAACATTTGGTAGAAAGAAGTTGATTCGTATTTCATGTATTTCTAAACCAATTATAAACTTTAAAGTAATTTTCTGAAAAGGTAGATGAGAAGAAACACATGTTTTGCAAAGATGTGAAACTTTGACCCAATCTAAACTACTATCCAATAGGACGAACATTGGTGCAAATCACAAAAAAATCGCAAAAACTCAAAATCGTGGAACATCCAATATATTAAACGTAACATAATTTCTGATATAACAATTTCTAGTAAATTAAAAAGCTAAATTAAAATTAACTGGAACGAATCAGACGTTCATATTTTTATACCCCACACTACTATAGTGGGGAGGGTATTATATGTTTGTGCTTATGTTTGTAACACACAAAAATATTGGTCACACACCCACCTTAAAGTATACCGATCGACTCAGAATCACTGAGTCGATTAAGACAGGTCCGTCCGTCTGTCCGACTGCGCAAGCTACGGGCCACAATTTTCAAAATATGTAAAAAATTTATATAATAAAATTTGGACCATATAAATCGGTCCATTATTTCACCTAGCCCCCTTACAACCTGACCTTCCGATTTCGGGTTTTTAACTTATAACTACGTCAAATATACTACTATCTCTCCAAAAATTGGCACAACTAAGTTTTATAAAGACATAAATGACCATGCCGATTTTTATAATGATCGGCCCCCATACAAACCCCCCTCTAAAAATAACTTAAACGTCCAAAAATTGACTTATATACTAATGGTTATAAGTAAATTTTTGGACTTATAACTGAAATTCAGCATAACTAACCTTTATAAAAAAATACATCCCTCCTTCCAATTTGTTGAGAATCGGCCCATATTTGACCTTAACTCCCATATAAAGCCTCTTTTAGAAATTTAGTTTTGTTTATCAATAAATTGCTTAAATACATCGGAATTAAGATAAAATTCAACATAAAAGTTTCTTTATGAAAAATAAATAATTTTTAAAATATACTCATGGTGTAGAGTATCATATAGTTGGCCATGCCCGACTATACTTTCCTACTTGTTGTTTTTTACGTTTGTAAAAACAAGTAATAACAAGTAAATTCGGGAGTGACCGACGATATCATACCCTACACCGTTTATGTATATTAATTGTGAATTATTTTTCATAATAAAGCATTTATGTTAAATTTTACATTGGTTCCGCTTTATTTAAGAGAATTTATTGACGAAAACCTAATTTTCTGAAAAATTCTTAATATGGATCGAAAAATTTTTAATCGCGATATTATTTAATTAATTTTCTGAAGGGGACTTGGTGTGGGGATTAGGCTCTATCATTTCACTATTCATCATGATCATCAAGGCTGGAATAAACATTTATTGTGCCGCCTTTTGTCTAGAAAAAAGCATATTCAACATAATTATGTGCTTAAAAACCCTATTCGGGGAGTTCAGTACTAGGTAAAAAATGGACCGATTTTAATCATTTTAAAAAATTTTCATTAATTTATCTTGAAAATTGCGCTCTTATTATATTAAAGAATATTGCTCAACATTTGAGAAAGATTGGTACAACATTTTTAACCAATCAAGTGTAAATAAACTTACGTACTCAAACTCATTATATTCAAAGAACGATTCATAAAAAATTGCCATATAAAAATGAAATAGTACAGAAATACATGTTTGGTCATAATAATTTGTTAAGATATTCACTTAATAAAATAGTATTAAAGATTTCTTTCCAAAAAAAATCTTCTAAATAACGAATAAAGTGCTTCGTATTCAATAGCTTCTGAAATTGTCTTTCTGAAGGGTTAACTAGTTCCTAACCTTTAAAATGCATTTACCTATTCGTTGCTTAATTTTATTATGGAATCTATTCTTCTGTGTTATGGGTGATGACTGCAAAAAAGAGTGTCCTCTTGATTACAAACCAATTTGTGCAACTGTTGAAAATTCTGAAGGCCAACCGATAGTTTGTACATTTCCAAATGATTGTTCTTTGGAAATTCACACATGTATGAGTGGCAAAGAAGGTAAGTGGAAAAACTAATATTTGTTAAATAGTTTCATTTATTTATTTGGTGTTTTTTTCAAAGCTTCGGATCAAAAAGAGGACTTTTGTGAAGATCAGGATTTTGAGTGTACTGATATAATCTTGAGAACCTTTAAAAGATAAAATTATAAAGTTTATATATATGTTTATATTATATATGTATTTTTTTTTAATAAAGTAAGTTTTTATGGTTGTATCTTTAATTATTTATAAGCAATCTCGACTATACACAGATGGGAAAAAAATATACACGCCTGGTACCAAATTGACATCAAATTGTTCAATAACATCCGTTGTCAAGTATATACAAGAACATCTAATGTTGACCACGCAATGTTGTCAACATTGCAACAATTCGTTGTCCCAATCTAAATTTTAGGCACATCCGTTGTCTAAAAGTTAACAAACGTGGAAAGTCACTATTGACAACGGATTTTGAGCTTACCACGGTTGTTTACTTCTAAACAACGGATGTGCATAAAATTTAGATTGCGACAACGAATTGTTGCAATGTTGACAACGATGCTTGGTCAACATTACATGTTGTTGTTGTATGTATATATATACTTGACAACAGATGTTATTGAAAAATGTGATGTTAATTTGGTACCAGGCGTGTATATTTATTTTTTCCCTCTGTGTAGATAATTCTATATTGATATCAGAATTTCTTCATCACATCAGGTATTAGAGGTTTAATCTCTGCCATATTTTCTTCGTTCTTCTTAAGGGCTTGAAACAGCCCTTAATTGAAAAATACTGAACTTTTACTTTATATTGCATTTATTTTATGAACAAATTATTATCTGAGGCTCAACGCCCTTTTTTAGACCCGGCCCAACAAGTCAAGGCTAGTCATTGGGACTTCAGTCCATTTGTGGTCTGTTATAAGTAGTTACAACATCTCAAGAAACCATTTGTTTCCTTCGCATTTCCGAAAATATTACTATTCCATCGGATGTCATTTTGTATTCTTGACCCCAAAATTAATGTTGACTTCATCCATGCAGAGGTTTGGTAAAAGTGGAGTCCCAAGTCGTGTGTGAGTCAATAGACAACCTTAAGGGCATTGATATTGTGGCTGTTTACTCCAAGGGTTTGTCGTCATCAGTTCGCGTTTTAACAAGTTATCCCTATTAAATCTTGTAGTCTGCGAAATAATAGACTGGATTAGAGGTGATAGATAAAAATACGTTCATGAAAATTAAAATTGGAGAGGAAACGAACTCGGTTATAATAAACTCTCGGTTATTACGAACTTTTTTTCAAGTCCCCACATTTTGGTAACTATTTTCATATAAAAAACATCTCTTATAACGAATTCGGTTATAACGCATCCTCGGATAAAATGAACTTCTTCTTCAGTCCCTCAAATAAAATTTCCTACAATTTTCTTTATAATGAACGAACTGGTCTGACTGGTCCCACGTAGTTCGTTATAAAGTGTTTTAACTGTACTTATTAACAAAATACATGTTTAGTCATAATATTTTGCTAAACTATTTCCTCATTAATAAAATATTTAATACAAATTTGTTTCTTAAAAAAAATCTTATAAATAACTAAAAAATTGCTTGGTTCGGCTTCTATAACTGTCCCAGTTTTCTAAAATGCATTTAGCTACTAGTTGTATAATTTTATTATTGGGTCTATACTTTTGTGTCATGGGTGATGATGACACATCCCACTGTTTAAAACCTTGTCCTCTTGAGTTCAATCCAATTTGTGCAACTATTGAAAATTCTGAAGGAAAACCGTTAGAGTGTACCTTTCCAAATGCTTGTTCTTTGGAAATTTACACGTGTTTGAGTGGTAAATTACGTAAGTGGAACATTTTTTGCATAATTTGAGAAAAATATTTTTATAAATTTATTTTTTTTCAGCAACCGAAGTAAAGCCGCAAATTTGTGAGGATTATCGTCTTGAATGTACTAAAATTGTAGCGAGTACTTTGTTAGGGTAGAATTATAAAGTTTATGCTTATAATAAATATATAAAAAAGTGTGAGTTAGGCTGAAAATTTTGACATTTAAATGTAGGAATCGATCAATTGTTAATAGCATATACGATTTTATATAATTAAAATCTATCGTCAAACTTATCCAAGTGAAACACATAAGGTCATTTTTGAATATTGTATATCGCATTTCAAAAAAATACGTACGTAACATTTGATTTAAAGAAATACCTACATATCTGAACTCCTTTGGAAAGTTCTAGTTCAGTTCTAGTTCATTTTTAGTTCTAGTTCAGTTCTAGTTCAGTTCAGTTTCTAGTTCAGTTCTAGTTCAGTTCTAGTTCAGTTCTAGTTCAGTTCTAGTTCAGTTCTAGTTCAGTTCTAGTTCAGTTCTAGTTCAGTTCTAGTTCAGTTCTAGTTCAGTTTAGTCTAGTTCAGTTCTAGTTCAGTTCTCGTTTCAGTTCTAGTCAGTTCTAGTTCCGTTTAGTTCATTTCTAGTTCAGTTCTAGTTCAGTTCTAGTTCAGTTCTAGTCAGTTCTAGTTCAGTTCTAGTTTCAGTTCTAGTCAGTTCTAGTTCAGTTCTAGTTTTCTAGTTCAGTTCTAGTTCAGTTCTGTTCGTTCAGTTCTAGTTCAGTTCTAGTTCAGTTCTAGTTCAGTTCAGTTCTAGTTCAGTTCTAGTTCAGTTCTAGTTCAGTTCGTTCAGTTCTAGTTCAGTTCTAGTCAGTTCTAGTTCAGTTCTAGTTCAGTTTCTAGTTCAGTTCTAGTTCAGTTCTAGTTCAGTTCAGTTCTAGTTCAGTTCTAGTTCAGTTCTAGTTCAGTTCTAGTTCAGTTCTAGTTCAGTTCTAGTTCAGTTCTAGTTCAGTTCTAGTTCAGTTCTAGTTCAGTTCTAGTTCAGTTCTAGTTCAGTTCTAGTTCAGTTCTAGTTCAGTTCTAGTTCAGTTCTAGTTCAGTTCTAGTTCAGTTCTAGTTCAGTTCTAGTTCAGTTCTAGTTCAGTTCTAGTTCAGTTCTAGTTCAGTTCTAGTTCAGTTCTAGTTCAGTTCAGTTCTAGTTCAGTTCTAGTTCAGTTCTATTTCAGTTCTAGTTCAGTTCTAGTTCAGTTCTAGTTCAGTTCTAGTTCAGTTCTAGTTCAGTTCTAGTTCAGTTCTAGTTCAGTTCTAGTTCAGTTCTAGTTCAGTTCTAGTTCAGTTCTAGTTCAGTTCTAGTTCAGTTCTAGTTCAGTTCTAGTTCAGTTCTAGTTCAGTTCTAGTTCAGTTCTAGTTCAGTTCTAGTTCAGTTCTAGTTCAGTTTTAGTTCTAGATCAGTTCTAGTTCAGTTCTAGTTCAGTTCTAGTTCGGTTCTAGTTCAGTTCTAGTTCAGTTCTAGTTCAGTTTGTTCAGTTCTAGTTCAGTTCTAGTTCAGTTCTAGTTCAGTTCTAGTTCAGTTCTAGTTCAGTTTTAGTTCTAGATCAGTTTTAGTTAGTTCAGTAGTTCAGTTCTAGTTCAGTTCTAGTTCAGTTCTAGTTCAGTTCTATTTCAGTTCTAGTTCAGTTCTATTTCAGTTCTAGTTCAGTTCTAGTTCAGTTCTAGTTTCAGTTCTAGTTCAGTTCTAGTTCAGTTCTAGTTCAGTTCTAGTTCAGTTCTAGTTCAGTTCTAGTTCAGTTCTAGTTCAGTTCTAGTTCAGTTTTAGTTCAGTTCTAGTTCAGTTCTAGTTCAGTTCTAGTTCAGTTCTAGTTCAGTTCTAGTTCAGTTCTAGTTCAGTTCTAGTTCAGTTCTAGTTCAGTTCTAGTTCAGTTCTAGTTCTAGTTCAGTTCTAGTTCAGTTATAGTTTCAGTTCTAGTTCAGTCTAGTTCAGTTCTAGTTCAGTTCTAGTTCAGTTTCTAGTTCAGTTCTAGTTCAGTTCTAGTTCAGTTCTAGTTCAGTTCTAGTCAGTTCTAAGGTTCAGTTCTAGTTCAGTTCTAGTTCAGTTCTAGTTCAGTTATAGTTCAGTTCTAGTTCAGTTCTAGTTCAGTTCTAGTTCAGTTCTAGTTCAGTTCTAGTTCAGTTCTAGTTCAGTTCTAGTTCAGTTCTAGTTCAGTTCTAGGTCAGTTCTAGTTCAGTTCTAGTTCAGTTCTAGTTCAGTTCTAGTTCAGTTACTAGTTCAGTTCTAGTTCAGTTCTAGTTCAGTTCTAGGTTCAGTTCTAGTTCAGTTCTAGTTCAGTTCTAGTTCAGTTCTAGTTCAGTTCTAGTTCAGTTCTAGTTCAGTCTCAGTTCAGTTTCTAGTTCAGTTCTAGTTCAGTTCTAGTTCAGTTCTAGTTCAGTTCTAGTTCAGTTCTAGTTCAGTTCTAGTTCAGTTTTAGTTCAGTTCTAGTTCAGTTCTAGTTCAGTTCTAGTCAGTTCTAGTTCAGTTCTAGTTCAGTTCTAGTTCAGTTCTAGTTCAGTTCTAGTTCAGTTCTAGTTCAGTTCTAGTTCAGTTCTAGTTCAGTTCTAGTTCAGTTCTAGTTCAGTTCTAGTCAGTTCTAGTTCTGTTGTAGTTCAGTTCTAGTTCAGTTCTAGTTCAGTTCTAGTTCAGTTCTAGTCCTGGAAAATATGAGTGGTGTTTGTTGAATAATTTGTATTTCGAATACAAATGTATCGATGTGAATCAGTTTATAACTTTTTACGTCTAACAGAGATGCCAAACTGGGTCTTCTTCGACTTCTTTAATAAAAAAGCACTTATGAAACAGTCGTGGGATAAAATAAGTTTTATGTTTATCTTATATATTAGATTATACTCAACTCTATAATTGTAGTCTATCTTATTGTCTTTACTTTAGTCTGTTTAATAGTCTAAATTAATTAAATATACTACAATTATTGATTAAAGTTTATTGTTTAGTTTTGAATATAGTAGTCACAATAGTCTATAGTTAAGGCGTTATTCTGTGCTAAGACTATGGTTAATTATATTCTACTTCGAGTATGGTCTATACTTCTATAGGATCTATTCTATTATTAGTATATATACTATACATAGATATGCATATTCTTTTCTATATATTTTTGATATAGTCTACTTTACAATTTTACATAACAACATTTTTTGCGCAAAGGAAAAATTCTTATTAAGTATTCTATATTGTGAGCAAAATTTTGCAATGCAATTTTAAAAGAAAGTGATAAAAATATTTATTATATACATTTTATTTAAATAAAATGTAAATAGAATTTTCTTCATTAATAAAACATTTAAATAAATTTTATTACAAAAATTTCATTATAAATAACAACGAGACTGCTTAATACTGAATTACTTAAAAACTTCAAGTAGTAACTATTTCTCGTTCTTTGACATGCACATCTCCACCGTTTGGATAATTTTATTATTGAGTCAATTTCTGTGTACAATGGGCGATGAAATAGATTGCCTAACTGATTGTCCGCTTGTTTTGGAGGCGGTTTGTGGAACCGTTGAAAATCTTGATGGCGATACATTAGAATGTACTTTTATAAATGATTGTGAGTTGGAAAAGTTCACATGTATAACAAATCAAGGTAATTTGTAAAATTATTTATATTTACTGATTTCTTAATTGATTTATTTTCTTAATAAAGAATTGGTGAAAAAGGATGGTCCTTGCGATGCGGATTCTCTGGGATGTTCCGAGCTGCCTATTGATTTATGAAAAAAAATCATAATTATTGTGAATATACATTTATATTTAAATAATATGTAAAAATAGAAATAAAAACTTATACAAAAATGTATACAGTTGTAAAAATTTTAAAAGAATTCAGAACTTAACAAAAATTATCTGTCAAATTAAAAAATAAGATTTTGAATTCATTACATTCACAAAAATATTTATAGAATTTTTTATATTAAAACTTAAATACTTAGTACCGTTATAGTACATGTTTAGTTATAAAGTTTTCCATTATGTGGAAGATTTCTAGATGAGTAATCCCAATTTTTGGGACCCAAACTAAGTTTTCTTTGAGTCAAAATAGTTATGAAAAAATCGACTTGAAAAATAACTGGTATTATCGCGGGCTTCAATCCAAATTTTTTATAATTCCCTTCAAAGATACTAAGACGATCTAGCTTTTTGCGTCAGACTGTCTGTATATCTGTCTTTCTGCCTATTCAAGATACTATAGGCCTCAAACGAAGGGATGTAGACTGCAGCTAAGAGTAAGTTGATGCAGGTTTTTTCTATTGAAAATGGTCAATGGATTTAAATATTTCGAAGAAGGGGTTAACACTTTTTTAATGGTGAGCAATTGACTATGATATAACAAATTTTATAAATAAACGTGTTCGAAATGATTGAAAAATTATAAGGTCCGACTCGGATACAGTGCGCTTAATCCTTTAGAAAAGTGCCTTCTTGGTTAAACATTTGTTGGCCTGTGTATTCTACAATCATGTTTAGTTTCGACTATAGTCTATTATATTGACTATAGCCTGATTATAGTCTCGACTATTGTTGTGTATTCTATAGTTTTAAATTCTGATATAAGTAGCATATTCTTTAACAGTATAATATGTTCGTTTATTCTCTACCCTACACTCGATCATTTAGTTCATACTATAGTTCATATATGTTCTCGACACAGCTGGAACTACAATCTACTCTATAAATATTATCGATTTACAGATTCCAAATTTTTAAATTTATGTGTAAAATTGTCACATGAGATATTCTTGACAAAATTCATATCTCAATTTGTAATTCAGAATATGTATGTATTTATCATATTAAAAACAAGTAAGAAATTATAGTCGGGCGTGGCCGACCATATGATACCCTACACCAATTGCGAATAGTAGTATATTTGACAAAGTTATGAGCTAAAAGTCCCAAAAGGTCCGGTTATATGGGGGCTAGGGTAAAACTTGGTCCGATCCTTATGAAATTTATTGTTGGGAATTATGTTTATATAAAACTCATTTGTGCCAAATTTCATCGTGATACTAGTGTTTATAAGTGAATTCAAGTCATTTTCTGAGGGGGACTTTGTATGATAATGCCCGATCTTTACGAAAATCATTAGAATTATTAAGACATATATAATACTAAATTTTTCCAATTTTTGTAGAGATAGTAGATCATTTAACATAATTATGAGGTCAAAAGCCCTATTCGGGGGGTCGGTTGTATGGGGGCTAGGTGAAACAATAGACCGATTTCAACCATTTTCAATAGCGTTCGTCCTTGGACCAAGAGAAGTGCATGTTCCAAATTTCATCAAATTATCTCAAAAATTGCGACCTGTAGAGTGCACAGAAGGTTTACATGGATACACAGACAGACAGACGGACGGACGGACGGACAGACGGACATAGCTTAATCGACTCAGGAAGTGATTCTGAGCCGATTGGTATACTTTAAGGTATACCCCACTATAGTGGTGTAGGGTATAAAAATATATACATATATATTGAATGACTGCATAGTATAGAAAGTACATGTCTAATTATAATTGTTTGTTAATTTTTTCCATTAATAAAACATGGAAATGAATTTCCTACTACAATTTTTTACTAAAATTTCCTATAAATAACAACGAAACTGACTAATAGTGAATTACTTTTAAAATTAACTCTTTAATCAGTAAACTATATCTCGTTTTTCATAATGTACATCACAACTTTTGGTATAATTTTATTATTGAGTAATTACCAATGTATCATGGGTGATTGCCCAACAATTTGTCCCCGTATACTTGAGCCAGTTTGTGGAGAGGTTAAAAATGCTGATGGCGAAACTTTGACATGTACATTCGAAAATAAATGTGAGTTAGAAAAGTTCACTTGTAATGCAAATCAAGGTAAAAGAAAATAATATATACATGAATATTTAATATTTTTTAATTGATTTATTTTTCAATAAAGACATGGTAGTTACTCAGGAAGATCCTTGTGAAACAGAATCTGAAGGATGTTACGACATTATTTTTGAATAAAAAGAATTCATAGTTTTTGTGAATATATAAAATCTAAAAAATCAGCAAAGTTATATGCAAAAATGTATAAATGTAGTGGTAAAATATATGTATACTTGAATTCATAGTTCGAAAAAACTTGTCTTATTTTCTACACAAGAAATGCCCAATCCTAATACGAACCTGGACAAAATATGTATCTCACACAGAAATAATTTATTAATATGAAAACAATTACGTACGTATTAGTATTATTATATGTAAGATAAAAGTCTCGTGCATATCGGTGCCAAATAGGTTTTCTCCGACTGAGCTTTGAGGCAATTTTTTCAAAACCAAATTAACATTTAAAACTCTTTTCATTGGATATACATAAATAAGGCAACCAGCGGCTATTTAAATCCAAAATTTTAATTGGTCAATTAGTTTTGATGACATAAAAGATTAAAAATTTTGGTGGGTTCTAGACTAGACTATAGACTAGACTATAGACTAGACTATAGACTTGACTATAGACTAGACTATAGACTATACTATAGACTAGACTATAGACTAGACTATAGACTAGACTATAGACTAGACTATAGACTAGACTATAGACTAGACTATAGACTAGACTATAGACTAGGACTATAGACTAGACTATAGACTAGACTATAGACTAGACTATAGACTAGACTATAGACTAGACTATAGACTAGACTATAGACTAGACTATAGACTAGACTATAGACTAGACTATAGGACTACTAGACTAGACAGACTAGACTATAGACTAGACTATAGACTAGACTATAGACTAGACTATAGACTAGACTATAGACTAGACTATAGACTAGACTATAGACCTAGACTATAGACTAGACTATAGACTAGACTATAGACTAGACTATAGACTAGACTATAGACTAGACTATAGACTAGACTATAGGACTTAGACATAGACTAGACTATAGACTAGACTATAGACTAGACTATAGACTAGACTATAGACTAGACTATAGACTAGACTATAGACTAGACTATAGACTAGACTATAGACTAGACTATAGACTAGACTATAGACTAGACTATAGACTAGACTATAGACTAGACTATAGGAGACTATAGACTAGACTATAGACTAGACTATAGACTAGACTATAGACTAGACTATAGACTAGACTATAGACTAGACTATAGACTAGACTATAGACTAGACTATAGACTAGACTATAGACTAGACTATAGACTAGACTATAGACTAGACTATAGACTAGACTATAGACTAGACTATAGACTAGACTATAGACTAGACTATAGACTAGACTATAGGCTAGACTATAGACTAGACTATAGACTAGACTATAGACTAGACTATAGGCTAGACTATAGACTAGACTATAGACTAGACTATAGGCTAGACTATAGACTAGACTAGACTAGACTAGACTAGACTAGACTAGACTATAGACTAGACTATAGACTAGACTATAGACTAGACTATAGACTACTATAGACTAGACTATAGACTAGACTATAGACTAGACTATAGACTAGACTATAGACTAGACTATAGACTAGACTATAGACTAGACTATAGACTAGACTATAGACTAGACTATAGACTAGACTATAGACTAGACTACTAGACTAGACTATAGACTAGAAGATAGACTGACTATAGATAGACTATAGACTAGACTACTAGACTAGACTATAGACTAGACTATAGACTAGACTATAGACTAGACTATAGACTAGACTATAGACTAGACTCTAGACTAGCTATAGACTAGACTATAGACTAGACTATAGCTAGACTATAGACTAGGACTATAGACTAGACTATAGACTAGACTATAGACTAGACTATAGACTAGACTATAGACTAGACTATAGGACTAGACTATAGACTAGAACTAGACTTAGACTATAGGCTAGACTATAGACTAGATAGACTATAGACTAGACTATAGACTAGGACTAGACTAGACTAGACTATAGACTAGACTATAGACTAGACTATAGACTAGAATATAGACTAGAATAAGACTAGACTATAGACTGACTATAGACTAGACTATAGATAGACTATAGACTAGACTATAGACTAGACTATAGACTAGACCTATAGACTAGACTATAGACTAGACTATAGACTAGACTATAGACTAGACTAGACTATAGACTAGACTAGACTATAGACTAGACTATAGACTAGACTATAGACTAGACTATAGACTAGACTATAGACTAGACTAGACTAGACTATAGACTAGACTAGACTAGACTATAGACTAGACTATAGACTAGACTATAGACTAGACTAGACTATTCATTTACAATGGTATCACTAGTATAAGATAAATTTCATCCATCACCATTCAACCCAGCACACTTATAATTCATCCGACACACTCATTGAGAAAAACATTTGAAACACTCACTCTAGGGGTACGAACGGGTCCCACATACCCCTACATCCATCCCGTATAATATACATTTTACACCAACTGATTTCCAACGATAAGTCCCACAGTCACTCCTCTATGGGGTATCCGTTGACTCGGCAACAACACCAAACTTATCCAGAATTATAGACTTATCTAGAGTATCAGTTTCTTAACCAACATTCTCATCCTGCGAATTTAGGTTTAAACCACAGGCAACACGTGCATCCCGCATAGTCTATAGTGATGTTTTTACATCTAGGAAGTTAAGCAACGGGGCAGCAATGGTCAGAGATTAGATAGCTCGAGTACTTGAGCAAAGGATGTCTGTTGGTTTCATTGCGTTGTCTATTTTGTTTTTGTTTTTTGTGTATTTCGTTTCGTATGTTTGGATGTCTGTTGGTTTTTTTGTGTGTTTATTTCGTTTAGCGTTGTTGTTGTTTGTTTTTCTATTGCTATAATAATGATATAAACGGGAAAATGAAATAAATTAAAATTTTATAGAATTGATATTTTTAAATACACTGTGGTGAAGGGTATATAAGATTCGGCACAGCCGAATATAGCACTCTTACTTGTTTTACTACAATTTATTATAAATAACAACGAAACTGCCTTATATTAAATTACTTCTAAAATTAGCTTTTTAAACTAGTATATTTCGTTCCTTACAATGTACTTCAACACTTTTTGGATAATTTTATTATTGGGTAATCTCCTCTGTATCATGGGTGATTGCCCAACTGATTGCCTTGATATACTGGAGCCAGTTTGTGGATTTATTGTAAATGATCAAGGTGAACATTTGTCATGTTCATTCGAAAGTGATTGTCAGTTGGAAAAGTACACGTGTAATACAAATCAACGTATGTAAATTGAAAAATTATATGTATATTATGTATATATGTACTAGGGTGATCGATTATTCGACATTTTCCAAAAACCGGTTTTCGAATAGTTCGAATAGCTGACATTTAAAAAAAAACGGTTGATATTTTTCAAATTCAGAAAAAACCGGTTAACCGGTTTTTTTATAAATAAAAAAAAAATATATTTTAATTTGAAAAACTTAATGTTCATGTTTAAATTTGATTAGTAAAACATGACCCGAAATGATTTTTAACAGTTTAAAAGATTATAACTTTAGATCTAGTCGTCTGATTTACATTATTTCTATAATATAAAAAAATTAGGAAAAAAGTAGGACACTTCTGTTATACATAAGGTACTATGTAATCCTAGCTTATTTTAAAAGCCCTGTTTAGGAAATCCGCATAGGCATTCCAACACTTCCATAAAATTTCAGCCGTAAATTAATTATTGTAATTGGAATATAATCTTAAGATTGATAAAATTTTATCAAACAGTTATCAGTTTTACAAATTATTTTTTTTTTAATTAATTAGGAAAATCAAAAAAGTTTAACGCTAGTTCCTCGACTCGAATATTTTTAAAATTTAGACGGGCTGTATTATTATTAACTTAAAAATTTCATTTAAATAATCTTTGAATACAAAGCAAATAAAAGTATTCGAAACCGGTTTTTAAAAAATGAAAAAACCGGGTTATTCGATATTCGAAAAATCAACATTAAGAAAAAACCGACACTGGTAAAGCAGAAAAAACCGGCTTTAAAACCGGTTGAAAAATCGTGTCGATCACCCTAATATGTACGTATAAATATTTAATATTTTGTTAATTGATTTACTTTTTTATTAAAGCTATATCTAAAATGGATAATCCTTGTGAAGAAGAATCTGAAGGATGTTCTGACCTTCCTATTAATGAATAAATATTATACAGTATTTCAGAAATAATTGCACAATATTCTAGAGTTAGACAGAATACCAGAAACTTTAAATGATTATTTTTAAAGTCATAATAAAATTTATTGTAAATTTTTTATGGTTATTTAACACATTGACACCTAAATGGTTCGATTACTTACCAACAGTTCAATTAATCTGGATCTTTTGTTTAAAAAAAATAAACTTAACAATTTACAATTATTACATTATATTTGCACAAGTGTTTTAATAACTGTAAAACATTTATATTTTATAAATTAATTAACAAAACAAATTATAATTACCTCATTGTCAAAAATCCTATAAAATCAGATGGTATCAGTCCATAAAAGATTATTTGAAAACGAATTTTGAACTAAATTTTAAATATTTAAATCATTGAAATGCATCTCGCTATAGTTTTAACGATTCTCTCCTTGGGTTTATTCTGCTGCATAATGGGTGCTGAGGGAACACGTTGCAATCGTGCTTGTACGCGTGAATACAATCCTGTCTGTGGGGTCCTACAAAGACCTGGTAGAAGGGTACAATGTACTTTCTCAAATCCTTGTACAATGAGAGTACGCAGCTGCGTAGCAAATGAACGTAAGTTGGGGGAACCTTTTTCTAGAGTTACAAGATAAATTTAGTTTTTTTTTTTTTTCGTTTTTTATATATTATAGGATGGGTTGGAAGATCTGGAATTTGCGCAATAAATTCACCTGAATGTGATAAAATCAGAAGATCATAAACATGTAAAAACCTGTGAATAATAGTTAATTTTTTTAAGAAAAATTATATCATTATAAAATAACGAAATGTGATATTGTCCATTTAAAATTGTATTTATTTTTTTGGAAAAATAATTCAAACCTTTTGTTAAATTTTAAAATGTTTCTTAATTCTATAAAGAAAATTATTTCGCCGCAGCCACAAGTTTAACTCTAGACATTTCAGAGAAAATTTATCTTCATAAAATATGTAGCAATTTATTTAAAAGCTAAATATATCTTAATACCATTTTCAATAGGCTTCGTCCATGGACACACAAAACTGACGGACGGAAAGACAGACAGAAGTACGGACGGACAGACAAATGGACATATCTAAATCGGCTCGACCCTCCCCACTATAATGGTATAGAGTATAATAAGGTAGATATCCCTCCTTGACCTGTAGATTCGACATACTAGAATCTAATAGTTCTTTAACTGTTGAGTGGAAGGACCTCTCCACTCGTCAGATATAGTATTGTACAGTATTAGATCCAGCCTGTAGCCAGGAGGTCAAGTTTAGACCCATATACCTAACCAAGGTTGGATATGAGGTAACTGCTAGAAGTGATTTACGTTAACTCCTGACATATTTCCCGGTGGTACTTTTTAAACCACAGTGTGTGCTGATTAGATGACTCACTATCGCCCCTTTTTGTATTTTACATGCCGGTAGCCATTTTTGTACATGGTACTTCCGGTCCATGTACAAGCACTTTGCTCAAGTTCTCGAGCTACCTAATCTCTGACTATTGCTGCTTAACTTCCGAGATGCAAAAACATCACTTCTATTTACAAACACGTAGATGGTATACCTCTGTTAAGTTGCCAACAGCACTAGTAGACTAGTAGTTGGCAATAGCACTAGTAGACTAGTAGATCGAAACACACCGAGGACTTGTTTTTACTAATACTGGTATGAACAGAGTAAACCCTGAACATATCCGCACAAAGATTAAAATTCAATGGTATTACTTGTATAAGATACCTCACATCCATCACCATTCAACCCAGCACACTTCTCATTCATCCGACACACTCACTCTAGGTATATGGGTGTGTATTAACACCATCTCATTTCCAACGCCTACTCCCACAGTCTCTCATCTTATCCAAATTTGTAGACTTTACCATGCATCAGTCTTTTAACAGACAGACTAAAGGTACTGGTAGCTCCTCGTTTTCCGAGATTGCAACAACAACGCGCCCCCGCTGGGACTGCTAAGAGCAGAACATTCGCAGAGAAGATGCAAGACCATCTCTTCATTTTGTCTCTCTTCGCAACTGCTACGGTACATGTCCACTTTGCACTCAGTGTCCTGTTATTACTGATATTAAGCTCAACATATCCCGCCTATTTGGGGTTATTTTTATAAGGCAGACTTTTAAAGAAAGAATCTGAAGATACTGCCTATTCTGGCTCATCTGCCTGTTTATTTCCATAATAATGTCATACAGGCGACCCAGAATTAACAGATCTTTCTTTCATTGTCTGAATAATGGGGAGGTGGCAGTATAAGAATTTAGTGAAAGAGTTGCCACTTGGCTATCGAAAAAACTCTTATGTTGCCCAGAACATTGAGCCTGAAAAACACTACCGTTGTCTGGATGATAGTGAGAGATACATATCCTAGCTTCTTCACAGAAGATTCCAGAAACAATAACACAATTAATTTTAAAATCATTTGTAAAGATTCTAATGGTATATTCGTTCAGTAATTTACCTCTACACTTGAAAGATGTACCACGCCCACTATCTTGAGTTCGCCCATTTCTTTCCAACTGTTTACATGGATGTAAAAGTTGTTCTTGCAACATTTTAGGATTTTAGCTGTAATAGTTTCACAAATATTTGAATTCCACTACCTAGTCCACCCATTGTTTTTTCCAAATGGTCATATTGATGATAAATATGTCCATACAAAATTTTAAGTTTCGACTGGTTAAAATTTCGACATAAAAAGTAGCATATAGTCCATTTTACAAAAACAAGAATACTTATAGTTTGTCTAGCAAATTCTAATTCAGAAAGTGATCATATTCATCATATACAAATTTTCAGAATGTCTGACCCTCTAACAAATTCTTGTAAATCAATTTATTTATTTATTAACAAAATAATTTAATATATGTAGGTAAGTACACTTCTAAATAACTTTTAACCTCTAACTTGTCTCTCGCAATCCACAGTATTTTGGGGACAAGCTCCAGGGGATTCAACCCAGGCTAAAAATAAAGTATATTATTATAAACTTTATATACATATAAATATTTCCTTTAATTTTTCAACTTACGTTCTCCCATCCGACATTTGTGCAAACGAAACAAACATGGATTTGCAAAAGTACATTGCTGTGTTATACCACTAGGTCTTTCATATCGGCCACAAACGGGATTTAATTCCTTGGTACATGCCGGATTACAAGCGGGTCCCGACTCTGTATTAACGATACACAAAAATAAAGCGCTTGAAAATATTAGAAAAACACAAGTTAATTTCATAGTTTTCAATTTCTTCTTAAACTCAACTTTAGAACTATTTGCTATTTTATTAATAAATCAATATTTATACAGAATTTAAACAATTTCTGTAAAGATTTTTTAAGTATTTAGTTAATTTATTTAACATGAATAGAGAGTTAATTAAAAAAAACAGTTGTATAAATATGAACTTATTTCTCTAGTTAGACTGAATGAATATTTATTGTATTTTGTGAAAATAAATATAAATCTATCTCAGGTGTTCAAAAGAAATTAAAAATGTGGTTTACCATTTTGTTAAAATTCCCCTTAAGTTATATGATAATAAATAACAAATTATGTACTTGCATTAAATAAGTAAATTTCAATATTACCTGACATCAATTATTCTCTTTAAAGTTTATATTTGAGGTTTAGAAATATTTTAAATAAATCATAAAATTTTAAAATGTTTGTTTATAAATTAGCTTAAATATTAAAACTTAATTAATTAATACGATTACCATTTAGTAGATCTTAATTAGCAAATTTTTTTTTTTATTTTCAGATTTAAAAAAACGTGCATTGTAAAAGGTAATAATTCTTTAATTTTTACAAACTATATGTCAACTTGGTATTAAATTTCCTATAGGCGTATTTCTTATTTATCTTTCAACAATTTTTTAAAAAATTTTCAAAAAATTAAAATTTTTTTGGAAACAGTGAAGAAATAGCTATCTGAACTCTTTTGGATAATATTTGCCAGGACCATTGGGTGAAAAGTTACACTCATTTGAATAAAACCCTGTATGACCAAAATGTCCAACTTTGACCCCCTCTAACTCCGGCAGTTCTTGGCCGATAAAGCTGAAAATTTGTGTCTGACCTACAATCCAATAGTACTAACCTTGGTGCAAATTTTTTGAGTTGGGTCACTTGACACAAAATTGTCCATATGTATAGTATATTCTAAGTCCGTCTGTCATTCTGTCAGTCCGTACATATCTATGTTGAAATCTGTTTTCTGAAGATATCTTAAACTTCAATAACTTTATTAGACATTTTTTCGAGAAGTTTAAAATGAGCAAAATCGGTATTTAAGATTCAGCACAGTAAAATATAGCACTCTTACTTGTTCATATTACATTCAATATTAGTCCATACATTAGTCAATGGGGTATTCCGTAGACTTGTCTATTAGGGTTGGTCGAAAAAATAGTGAAATTATGTTGTATTTTAACGTCAAATGGAAGACTGTAAAATATTATTCAATTATTTTGAGGGTAAGAGCCCGCGCATCACCGCCAAAGTTTGTAAATGCGTTTATATGGGAAAAATGGCACTTTTTGGAGTTTTTCACAAAATGAGGCTTTAAGTATTAATTATTGCACAATTTTATAGCAAAATCGTAATGTCTACAAAATTGTCTTTCCAATAAGATGGAAAAACTCAAAATTGGTTAAAAAAGTTTTGAGTTATTAAAATTTCCCCCGAGAATTTTGTGATTCTGAAGACATATATAGAAGTAAATATAAGAAAATTTTAGTTAGTTTTGAAAAATTTTACAAAAAAATATTATGTTTCTCTTTATAAGGTTCATAAATGTGCTAGTACGAACTTTTGTTCAAATTGGATAACGCTTACTCGGTTTAGTCTGTGGTAAAAAAGGGCCATTATTTTAACAGCATCTCCAAAACTCCATTTTCAAACTTTAAAAAATTTTGTTAAATGGATTATTAAAAATTAAAGTTTTCTATACTGGATATATATAAGAATTAAACACAGAAAGAATGAGCTTAATACCTCTCATAGTTTTACCGTACCTGCGATGTGAATTTCAAGGATTTCGGGAAAAAGGCAATTTTTGAACATAAATCAGTAAAAATTTTATTATTACCAATTGTTGCTTAATTTTGATCAAGTAAATTTTGGAAAGACAATTTTGTAGACATTACGATTTTGCTATAAAATTGTGCAATTATTAATACTTAAAGCCTCATTTTGTGAAAAAACTCCAAAAAGTGCCATTTTTCCCATATAAACGCATTTACAAACTTTGGCGGCGATGCGCGGGCTCTTACCCTCAAAATAATTGAATAATATTTTACAGTCTTCCATTTGACGTTAAAATACAACATCATTTCACTATTAGAAGTTGATCCGAGTGAAAAGCCTATTTTCGACCCACCCTATTGTCCATGTAGAAGACTATAAACTAGACCACTCAATAGACTAGTTAATAGAATGATCAGCCAACTAGTCAAAAGACCAAGCCAAAGGTTTGTTAATAGACTAGTCCACAGAAAATTCATTTCACTTGTGAATAGTCAACCGACTATGTAGTCCCTCGGGTAGTCAATAGATCAGTCTTGTCACTATTACAGGCTTGTGGTGTAATGTTTACACTATATAATCAATACAATAATTAATTACAATTATTTGTAATTATTGTAATGTAATTGAAGTTACAATTATCTGTAATTGTATTTGAATTAATTAAGGTGTTACTTATTACAATTACATGAAATTATAAGGGAACAAAATTCAAGTATGTAATTGTAATTGGAAAAGCTTTAATTACATGAAATTATATTTATATTCCTCAATTACATATTACATATAATTGTTATTGATAAAGCTAGCTTTGGATGTTAGAAAAATCAGAACAACCACATAATACCCTACGCACTATAGTGGTGTAGGGTGTAAATAAAAAAGATTTATTACAATTTAAAGAACTCTAAGTAAAAAAAACTCAGTCACCAGGCATCCAAAAGTTGCGGACGAGGTGTAACTTTTTTTGCAAAAACATTCATGCAAACATATGGTAAATGCAACAGCATCCGATGGAATGTACATATCGCTCATTTACTACAAGACTGGCATAATCCAAAAAAGTCTTTTCGAGAAAAATTACTTAGAATATTTACTGAAATTTTAGTATTTTTTAAATAACTTTTAAACAAAACAAGTAATAAACCAGATTCTGAGAGTAGAGGTTAATATTTTTCAGTTTTGCTTACTAAAATGTTTACTTCTTTACACTTACGCTTATTTAACTATACTTTTACAATGTGTGGGTATGTTTGTACAAACTAAAATCTTGTGCAATATATTTTTATGTATTTTCCGTAGTTTGGTATCATTTGTTTATATTAAACATATAAAATTAAATACATATATTTTAGTTTTTAATAGAGTCCAATGAAAAACCAAAAAAAATAAGAAACATGTTACGTATACGCAGTACGGACCACATTAAAAATGAAACACAAACTCTGAATTGGAGTTTAAAAAATGACAGTGTTGGTTGGTATAGCATGGTTAGTTCAGATCCTTTCTAGCTTTAAACCAAAAATGAAAAAACACACTAAAAATAAACATTGTTGTAAGTAGTGATTTGATAGTTTGTCTCAATTAAAAATAAAACAAAAAAACACAAACTCTGTGTGTAACAAATTTAATTTTTTATGCAATTATTTTATATGGTTGAGTTTTTTTTTTTGTTTCTTGTAACACACTCACTCTTTTTTTAAGAAATTTGTATATGCATATTATTATATATGACGCTCTAAACATTTCCATTTAAAATAGTAAAACAATTTATAGGTCTTTAAAGAGTTTTGAATTCATCAGAAAAAAGCTTAACTTATTATATCCTACACCACTTAATTGAGGTATATTGAGTTTATGCTGATATACATATAGTATGTAACGTATAGAAATAATGGATCTACACCCACCTTAAAGTATGACAATCGGCTCAGAATCACTTTCTGAATCCTCGGTCCGTCCGTACAGGTCATAATTTTCAAGATAATTTGAAATAGACGCAACTTAGTCTTGTATAAGCTTAAGTGCTACTGTTCATTTTTTATCGGACTTTATTTGACCCTAGCCTCCATACAAAGTTCTTTGTCTTGAAATTGGCTTGATCGTCCATAATTTACTTTAAACATTAATATAACAATAAAATTCTGCATAAATAACTTTAATATAGATATAAATCCTGCCTCCTTAATTTATGAGGATTAGCCCATATTTAAATCGGGTATTTTTTTTAAATCCCCAAAAATCCATTTATGATTTGAATAAGATGAAGTTTAAAATATAACTACTCCTAGAGAAGATCTACAGATATTTAGGTTTAATTATTATTCTCAAATTTTCCTGTTCTTTTTGTAGTTTTTTAAATGTGACGCCCCTACGGAGGGTCGTAATTTTTTTTTTAAATATCTTCAGGTTTTCTGATATAATTCTATATAAAACAAACAACTTGTAAATCGTTATCTTGTTCCCTTTAAAAAGTTAGAAGCATAGAAAGTTGCGACATGTATTAAGGTCCTAATTTTTAGGTTATTTTCCCTAAAAAGCCCCTATATTCTTTCCTTTACAGAAACAAATTTTTCTAAGTGACTATATGGAAATTTTATATGATCCGGAAAGAGAACTTAATGCTTAAGCGAGTTAAATAAAATGTGGCTCATATAATCGGGCAATTCCCCCATTTTGAAAAATTTTATTTGAGTAAAATATTCTAAAAACGCAAAGCACTGATCCTATATTTATATATCCCTATATGGTCCTTAAATATATCTGAAGTCTTTTTACTATAACACGGTAAATAACGTCGCAGTGGGCATTTTTATAAAAAAAAACTATTTTTTTGGAAAAAATTATTAACCTTTTGAGAATTTTGGTATTCCTATATAGAAAATGAGAAAACTGGTAACGGTGTTATTTTAAAAGGATTTGGATATATGTATGTATATGTGTCCAAAATTTTGTTCCGATAACTTTTCCGTTTAAACTTTTAAAAAAAATTATTTATTATGAGTTTTAAACTTGTGCGTAAATTATGTTCTAATAAAACATCCGTTATATTATACATACATATGTATATCTATTAAAGTTTAATCCCTCGATATGTCCGGTCTATTATGGAGGGCCACATTCGGACTCATCTTTGCCTTCTCATTGCAATTGTAGTCTTTATGCGCTAGAACCCAAACGAACTAGATTATTCTCTCCATTATCTATAGATTTTAGATAAATTCAGTGAAGATTTTAGTACCGGCGTTCAATAGGGTTGTTGTAGTGTAAGAAATTAATGAGGGAAGTGCACTAATATTGATGTCATTATAGGTTGTCATTATTGAAAATGTTTCAGCCTGAAAAACACTTATGTCGGTATACGATGAAAGATACTTAAATACTTAATCCCTCGATATTTCCGGTCTATTATGGAGGGCCACATTCGGACTCATCTTTGCCTGCTCATTGCAATTCTAGTCTTTATGCGCAAGAACCCATACGAACTTGATTATTTTCTCTATTATCTCTCAGACATTCTGTCTCTCAATCGATTTTAGATAAATTCAGTGAAGATTTTAGTACCGGCGTTCAATAGGGATGTAGTAGTGTAAGAAATTAATGAGGGAAGTGCACTAATATTGAGGTCATTATAGGTTGTCATTATTGAAAATGTTTCAGACTGAAAAACACTTAAGTCAGTTACGATGAGAGTTACTTTAAAAAAATTTATCCCAGAAAACTCCAGAACCAAGACCCCATTTAATTTTTGGACCACCTGTATAGATTGTGGATTTAAATTCGTTCTCAATAACCCTACTCATGAATTTCATTCTATGAAAGTCCATATGTGGGGTAATATAGTCAGACTGAGGGTAGAATCCTCGATAGTCTATATGTTATTGATCTTCAACATACAGTAAGCCTCGCTGCACTGCCAGCTGAGATCGATATGAAAAAGTTACTATATAAATAGTATTCAGTTCTTCTTCATGCTGATTTTTGTACATTAAACCAGAGATCAAAATATAAAAACACACATTTAGCTGGATATTTCGTATTATTCAATAAGGGAATTTCACAGTTCTTCAACCGAATTCAACAGTTTGAAGCTTGGAATAGTGGTCTGGGTTGTCAACAGTTCCAGTTCCGTTTTTCTTGATATGATGTAACTGATTACATACTTTTTATGATGTTATTGAAAAGCTAGTTCGTCAAATGGGTCAAAATTTCAAATATGTGTTCTAGGGGTAAGAACTGTTCATGTGAAGTTTTAAATTAGTCCGATTGATGGAGTCTATGTTTTAAATTTTTCAGTTCAGTTCTATCCAATTACTTTATTATCGAATTCATTATACTTCCATTTATTAAGCCAACTTTTTGAAACTGTGGGAAACTCAATTGAAAATTCTTGAAAATTTAAAAAATTATTAATTAATCACATTTATTAAACAAACTATGCAAACAATTTAATTTGATTTTTCTTAGATTTTAACTATTAAAATTAATACTAGTTCTTGCTGTACAAATTTTAGTTCCACTACAACAAGATTAATAATTTGTATATTGAATATTATTAAAAAAAAAATAAAATTAATATCTCAGATCAAATAGAATAATAATGTAATAATAATACTATTCAAAAATCAAACCACAAAAATGCAAATTAATTGCGAAATAAGTGGAATAATATAACGATTAATCATAAATCGCCACAAAATTTACCATTCAATAAGACAAATAAAAATATTAAACCTAAAAAAACATTTGAGTCAATAATGAACCGTAAGTAAACAAGAACAATATAAAAAGGAAAAGTATAATTTTTTTAATAATAGACAACTTAAAAGTGAGCTACAGAGCTTAGATATGTAAAAGATTCAGAGTAGTTTTTAATATCAAATAAGCGTTTATGCAGGAACTATTAAGAGCAAGTGGGTGTTAGTTAAACTAAACTTTAGTCACATAGCTTGAAATTGTTGGTATTTAGACCAACTTATTACTGATCAAATTTTAATAATTTTTTTTTAACCGCTACTTAATTATTCGTTTCAGAAATTTAAAATAAAATCTATATAAATAAATTGAATAAACATTTCTTACAAAAACCTTGTTATTAATTTTAATGCTTAGTCAAGCTAAATTTTTATGCTTATTTTCAAAACAATTTCAAAAATCTTTTATATAAAATGATTTGGCAAAATTTGTTAACTCCAACAAAATACTGCAAATCATTGCTGTAGTAGTATTTTTATATATTTCCGTTACTTATAAACAAATAATTCTGAAAATAAATTTCAAAAAGCCAAAACCAGTATAAAAATTGTTCAGATAAAAAACCCACCAAAAAGAAACCAGTGTTCAATCATACAAACCTAAATATCTTTGGACAGCGAGCCCAGCTGTCAATGACACGTTCCGTTTTAGATTTTTTGTATTATTCACATTTATGTTTAATGTCAAGAAAAAAATAGAAAGTCAAATTTTAAAATTGAAGTACATACGTACATTTTTATTATGGCATTCGTAAGTACTTATAGTTTGATCTATTTACACAACTGATTCGAATATTTTATGAATGCGATTGTAAATAATTTACTTACAAACTCTAACAAATATTGAAAGCTTAAGGGTGGGGTTAAAATGAATAATTTGTGTTTGTTCTTTAAGTAACTGTGAAAAAAATATCTGACCTATTCCACTATAGAGTTGAAGGTATATTTGTTTTGGTAGATATCTGGTCCTACTTATTCACCTTGACGGTTTAGAATGTAGAAGGAACTGAACTCAAAGAATTGAGAAATATTAATTTTAAAGAAAATTTCACCTTAAATGTATTTCTTGTTCAGTTCTAGTTCAGTTCTAGTTTAGTTCTAGTTCAGTTCTAATTCAGTTCTAGTTCAGTTCTAGTTCAGTTCTAGTTCAGTTCTAGTTCAGTTCTAGTTCAGTTCTAGTTCAGTTCTAGTTCAGTTCTAGTTCAGTTCTAGTTCAGTTCTAGTTCAGTTCTAGTTCAGTTCTAGTTCAGTTCTAGTTCAGTTCTAGTTCAGTTCTAGTTCAGTTCTAGTTCAGTTCTAGTTCAGTTCTAGTTCAGTTCTAGTTCAGTTCTAGTTCAGTTCTAGTTCAGTTCTAGTTCAGTTCTAGTTCAGTTCTAGTTCAGTTCTAGTTCAGTCTAGTTCAGTTCTAGCTCAGTTCTAGTTCAGTTCTAGTTCAGTTCTAGTTCAGTTCTAGTTCAGTTCTAGTTCAGTTCTAGTTCAGTTCTAGTTCAGTTCTAGTTCAGTTCTAGTTCAGTTCTAGTTCAGTTCTAGTTCAGTTCTAGTTCAGTTCTAGTTCAGTTCTAGTTCAGTTCTAGCTCAGTTCTAGTTCAGTTCTAGTTCAGTTCTAGTTCAGTTCTAGTTCAGTTCTAGTTCAGTTCTAGTTCAGTTCTAATTCAGTTCTAGTTCAGTTCTAGTTCAGTTCTAGTTCTAGTTCAGTTCTAGTTCAGTTCTAGTTCAGTTCTAGTTCAATTCTAGTTCAGTTCTAGTTCAGTTCTAGTTCAGTTCTAGTTCAGTTCTAGTTCAGTTCTAGTTCAGTTCTAGTTCAGTTCTAGTTCAGTTCTAGTTCTAGTTCAGTTCTAGTTCAGTTCTAGTTCAGTTCTAGTTCAGTTCTAGTTCAGTTCTAGTTCAGTTCTAGTTCAGTTCTAGTTCAGTTCTAGTTCAGTTCTAGTTCAGATCTAGTTCAGTTCTAGTTCAGTTCTAGTTCAGTTCTAGTTCAGTTCTAGTTCAGTTCTAGCTCAGTTCTAGTTCAGTTCTAGTTCAGTTCTAGTTCAGTTCTAGTTCAGTTCTAGTTCAGATCTAGTTCAGATCTAGTTCAGTTCTAGTTCAGTTCTAGTTCAGTTCTAGTTCAGTTCTAGTTCAGTTCTAGTTCAGATCTAGTTCAGATCTAGTTCAGTTCTAGTTCAGTTCTAGTTCAGTTCTAGTTCAGTTCTAGTTCAGTTCTAGTTCTAGTTCAGTTCTAGTTCAGTTCTAGTTCAGTTCTAGTTCAGTTCTAGTTCAGTTCTAGTTCAGTTCTAGTTCAGTTCTAGTTCAGTTCTAGTTCAGTTCTAGTTCAGTTCTAGTTCAGTTCTAGTTCAGTTCTAGTTCAGTTCTAGTTCAGTTCTAGTTCAGTTCTAGTTCAGTTCTAGTTCAGTTCTAGTTCAGTTCTAGTTCAGTTCTAGTTCAGTTCTAGTTCAGTTCTAGTTCAGTTCTAGTTCAGTTCTAGTTCAGTTCTAGTTCAGTTCTAGTTCAGTTCTAGTTCAGTTCTAGTTCAGTTCTAGTTCAGTTCTAGTTCAGTTCTAGTTCAGTTCTAGTTCAGTTCTAGTTCAGTTCTAGTTCAGTTCTAGTTCAGTTCTAGTTCAGTTCTAGTTCAGTTCTAGTTCAGTTCTAGTTCAGTTCTAGTTCAGTTCTAGTTCAGTTCTAGTTCAGTTCTAGTTCAGTTCTAGTTCAGTTCTAGTTCAGTTCTAGTTCAGTTCTAGTTCAGTTCTAGTTCTAGTTCAGTTCTAGTTCAGTTCTAGTTCAGTTCTAGTTCAGTTCTAGTTCAGTTCTAGTTCAGTTCTAGTTCAGTTCTAGTTCAGTTCTAGTTCAGTTCTAGTTCAGTTCTAGTTCAGTTCTAGTTCAGTTCTAGTTCAGTTCTAGTTCAGTTCTAGTTCAGTTCTAGTTCAGTTCTAGTTCAGTTCTAGTTCAGTTCTAGTTCAGTTCTAGTTCAGTTCTAGTTCAGTTCTAGTTCAGTTCTAGTTCAGTTCTAGTTCAGTTCTAGTTCAGTTCTAGTTCAGTTCTAGTTCAGTTCTAGTTCAGTTCTAGTTCAGTTCTAGTTCAGTTCTAGTTCAGTTCTAGTTCAGTTCTAGTTCAGTTCTAGTTCAGTTCTAGTTCAGTCTATCATCAAACCTCCGTTTATAGCAGCGCTAAGAAATCTTTATTTATAAAATCTGAAGGTCCAATTCGATTGCATTTTAAAATCACATTAAAGTTGCTCATCATTGTTATATGGCCAAAAAGGGGTTTTTTTCGAACCGTAGGAGAAAATATATCAAAAAACTTATTCACTCGGGAGTACGATTTTTTTAATGTTGTTGTCCTGTGTTAAGATCAAATTCAATACATAAGTATGGATAGGGCTGAGGGGTATTTAAATGAGGATATTTTATTTTACACACAAAGCCCATACACAGCACGTTTGCCTCCAATTTTAAGCATTTTATCTTTATAGAAATATCAGCGACATATTATTCAAGCTTGCATTGCTTTAAATTAAAAAAAATAATAAAAAACACCTTAATTTACATGCATGTATAAACAATGTGATTGCAACAAAATCTTAAAACTTTCTTTATGAAAGTTACCATTAAAAATTTAGGCTAATCATAATTACTTTTATTACAAAAGGTGTAATAATAAAATCAAATTTCTTACAATTTCCCATTAAAAATACTTGTTAATCACCTAGTTTATTTAGTATAAAAACAATTTTTCTTATCAATTGCACAAGTACTGCATATAAATTAATTATTCTGCTACTGTTTTTATTTTCTAATTTGTTGTCGGCTTAATCGAAATTGTTCGTTTTAATGCGTAAAACTCCTACTTAATTATACAAAATTACACACTTCACTGATACGATCCCTAGAGAGTAAAAAAAGTGTCACAGATAAAAAACCATTGATCATTTTCAGATATGAAAGATAAGACATCGATGGTTAAGGCGGCAGATAGGGAGGTAGAGAAAAATCTAACAAATCGATTTACTACAAGAAAATGCTAAAAACACCTACAGACGCTCAACATGCAGACAAGATCAGGTTGTTGCTGTCACTTGCCGTTGCTGCTGTCATTGCTGTTGCAGTGTAATTTGCTGTTAACATAATAATGGGGGCGCGTAATTGTCATTAAACTTTAAAGTCACGTAAATTTTTTTAGTTTTTAAATTTTTTTTAAATTTGTAAAGAAATTAAAAATAATACAAACCACAATCTATTCATCAATTAGTTGTTAGTTTTGTTTTTTTCAACTCAAATTTAAGTTATTTATAATCAAATTGATGGCAACAAAACAATAGTTTGGACTAGACGAAGAATAGTGCAGACCACAATTCACCCATAAAACAATGAATGAATATGCTTGAAATATTTACCCTCTGTCCGTCATTAAATAGTTTGTGGTTAAAACATTAAATTGAGCTTAAAATGTATTTGAAATTGTTTAAACAAAAATGCATGGTGCGTATTTTTAGTTTTTTTCAACCGTATTATACTTGTGAATAGATAAATCGAATTGTTGTTTAGAAATATGTATGCGATCGTTTTAACATGATTAAAATGGAGTATGTAAATAAAGGGTGTATCAAAAGGATATAAAATATAGGAATGAAACATGATAATAAGTAAAAACAAGTAAGAGTGTTATATTCGGCTGTTCCGAATCTCATATACCCACCATCAAACCGTATGCCATAAAAGGAATGCTCCCCTATAAACATCAGGGTGATATTTGGAATATGACTTAAGTCAATTATGGACCGAGCTCTTTTGAACTAACAAAATATTAATTTTTAAAAACCACATATTTTATTTAAATTAAACCGTGAGCGTATGAGTAATTTTCTGAAGAGGACCTTTATATGCGTTAATTATGAACCGATACTCATAAAATTTTGTACATAGATTTCGTTTGTATACAACTTGTTTATGCAAAATTTCAGCGCTATACTCGTATTTTAAATAAGGAAAACTCGTATTTCAATAACCAAAACTCTTTCCTGAACGGAACCTTTTATAGGGGCTAGGGTCAGTTATAAATCAGTCCTCATTAAATTCGGAATGAAGAATTATGGAGTAGAGTGAATTTCATAACCGTATTTCATAACTCATATTTCTAAGCCAGTAATGATCGTTTAAGTAATTTTCTGAAGGGCGGTAGGGTAAATTATGGACCGATCCTCCCTAAATTTGGTGGAGAGATTTTGGCACGCATTAAACTTATGTGCATCAATTTTCGTCACTACATTCATATTTTTAAGCCAGTAATGACCATTATAGTTATTTGCAAAAGGGGTCCTTATATGCGGGAAGGGTCATTTATTGGCCGATCCAAAAAAAAATTGGTACAGAGGTTCTGGCTCGTAAAAAACTTACGTGTGTAGCATTTCATTGCTTTACTCGTATTTTTAAGACAGTAATAGCGTTGAAACTATTTTCTAAAGTGGACCCAATAGGGGGAGTAGGGCCAATTATGGACCTATCCACATAAAAGTTATTAAAAAGATTTTGGCTCGCGAGGAACTTAATTGTGTAAAATTTTATTGCTATATTCGTATAAGTCATTTTCAGAAGGGGACCTTATATGGAGGATAGGGTCATTTATGGGCCGATTTAAAAAAAAAAATCGTAGAGCGATTCTGGTTCGTAAGAAACTTACTTATACCGAATTTCATCGCTATACTCGCATTTTAGGACCAGTAATGAGTGTTAAAATCATTTTCTAAAGGGGACCTATTATAGGGGTAGGGTCAATTATGGACCGATTCACAAAAAATTTGGTAGAAAGATTTTGGCTCCCATGAAACTTATTTATGTCGAATTTCATCGCTATACTTGCATTTTGGGACCAGTAATGAGTGTTAAGTCATTTTCAGAAGGGGACCGTATATGGGGGTAGGGTGATTTATGGGTCGATCATTAAATAGAAATGTAGGTTTAAGTTCGTTAAAAACGTATTTATACTGAATTTCAACACTATACTCGCATTTTTGGACCAGTAATGAATGATAAAGTCATTTTCTGAAGGGGACCTTATATGGGGGGTAGGGTCATTTATGGGCCGATCCTAAAAAAAATTCTTGGAGCGATTTTGGTTCGTAAGAAACTTACTTATACCGAATTTCATCGCTATACTCACATTTTTAGGTCAGTAATGAGTGTTAAAGTCATTTTCTGAAGGGGACCTTATATGAGGGGTAGGGTCATTTATGGGCCGATCCTCAAAAAATTTGGTAGAAAGATTTTGGCTCATATGAAACTTATTTATGGCGAATTTCATCGATATACTCGTAGTTCTAAAGCAGTTATGCTCGTTAAAGCATAAGACCTGGGGTACTTGTCCGTTTCGTCGCAGTCACAGTAGCTCCAGTGGCACTTAGACCTGTGGGGGGTTTGGTAGTTTATACCTCCACCACAGGTATGAAAAAGACACTGTCGCTCCTCTGGCGTCAGACGCAGTCCGGGATGCCGCTCAATATGAGTCAGAGGCACCCTGGATTTTGTTACGACCAAAAACATTCGGACTGACAGAACCAGATTGTACCTTCCAGTCGCCCTTAATATAGGGAACAGACGCTAGAGAGGTACGGTTATGTTGCCTAGGTAACTAAAACCACAGTCCCAGACCGACATCAAAAAGAAGGGGGATTTGGCCGCCCTACCAAATTGAGGTCGTGATCGCTGGGCGACCTGAGATGGTCATTTACCCTACAGCCGCTCTTACATAGAGGACGGACGCTGAGAGTTACAGGGAGGGTAGTTCTAAGTTCACATCATTAGGATGTGTAAGCCTCTGAACCGTGCCCGTAGACTCAAGGTGACTACCCGCAGCAGAGGGTAGTTTTTGTCAAATTTTATGAGGATCGGTCCGTAATTGACCCTACCCTCCATATAAAGATCATATCAGAATATAACTACAACGTCAATAACTCGCTTAAAAATATCAGTATATCAACCAAATTCTACATAAACAGGTTTCATGGGAACTAAAATGTCGTCGCTTTATTTTGTAAGGATAGGACCAGAAGTGTCGCTATCCCTCATATAACGCCCGCCTCAGAAAATTACTTTAACGGCCATAACTTGCTTTAAACTGCCAGTAAAGCAGCAAAATTCGACATAAACATGTTTTATCGGCACTAAAAACACTCCGTCAAATTTCATAAGGGTCGGTCTATAGTTCACCCTAACCCCCATATAAGGCCACCTTCCGAAAATGACTATAACGCTCATAACTTGCTTCAAAGTGCCAGTATAGCAACGAAACTCTAAATAAACAAGTTTTATGGCAGTATAGGACCGAAATACGACATATGCCTGTTTTATAGAAACTAAAATCTCTCTGTCAAATTTTATGGGAATCGGTCAATAATTGGTCCTAAACCCATATAAAGTCCTTTCAAAAAATTACTATGACGGTAATAAATTTCTTCAAAGTGCCAGCATAGCAATGAAATTTTACATAAATAAGTTTTATGGGAACTAAAATCTCCCCGCACAATTCTATAAGGATCGGATCATAATTGACCCCATCTAAGGTCAACTTTTAAAAATTACTATAATGCCAATAACTTGCTTCAAAATGTCAGTATAGCAACGAAATTCGCCAAAAATAAGTTTAATCAAAATTAAAATCTATTTCAAATTTTATAAGGATCTATAGGGCGTAACCCCTTTCAGAAAATAATCCCAAAACAGGCTTTAAATACATGTAATGCAATGAAATTCGACACGAACAAGTTTTTTTTTGGAACTAAAATCTCTTTGTCCCCCTCAGAAAATAGTTTTAACATAGTTATCTGGGTTAAGGAACATGGATAGAAATACAATTCAACATAACAAGTTTATTGAATTCAAAATATTTGTCAAATTATATTTCTTTAATTTCACTACGACGACGGTAGCGAAGCATACTGGGTAAGGATAGTGCGGCTATAAAAAAGTGGAATTTCTTGTTGATCGGTGTTTTACCTTTTTTAGAATTTCTTTATGAAACCTATTTTTATTTTAATTGGCCAAGGCTAAGGTGTACATTGATCCCATTAATTAATTATTATTATATCGAGGGACTATATTCAATAGTCGCTATCTGTCATTTTTATGAAAATGAGATTTTGATGGCAAAATATTCAGCAAACTATCGCGCATCAGTGATATAAATTTCAAAGAAAAAAAAAATATTTTTTGGCAATTTTATAGCATTTTTTAAATTTCTCTATCTTAAAAAAAGAAAAATTCTGAATGAAAAACTCTCTATCTTATCCAAAAATTGCTTCAAACTCGATCCCTTTGGATAATTTTCTGTTGCAAAACAAGTCTTCTTAATAATTTGGACATGCTGAACACAAATCCGTCAAAATATTTAAAATCGGTCTTATATTTTTTAAGATATCGCTCATTATGATACTAATTAAATCAATTTTATTGTCGTGTTTAACCATATAACATTGATTTTGGACCAAAACATTATAATCTGTTGCTTTTTCAACAATTTGGTTTCTTTTCCTCCATTAAATTGTATAAAATATAATATTTATTGATTTTAATTCAAATAAAAATTTTATGTTTCCATGAAAAACTCTCTATCTGTTGGTTGAATGAACATTTTCGTAGAAAAATAAGCTCTATCTGATATAAATTTGTGAATAATTTTGTAAATAATGCAAAAATTAAAATTCTTTTTATATAATGGTTTAGAATATGGTCGTAAAAATATATTGTAAAAGAAAAAATTAAAAAATCATCACGAACTAGCGAAATACACAGTTTTTTTGCTCTCCTGAAAACTTGTATTATTTTAGATAGAGACTATTGAATATAGTCCCTCGATATGACAAATTTTTGCCTTAAAAAAAGAAAAAGCGTGAAAATAGGGTTAATTATACATATGTTTCAACATTGAATGCCTCCAATTTTCAATAGCTTACAAAGTAACCAACTTCAACCACATTCCAACTACTAAACCGAATAACCGAAAATCAACTAAAGAACACCTCAGCTTCGACGATATGTACAAGAGATGCCGAATTATTATCCAAACAAGTAAGAAGTCTATATTCGCCTTTGCCGAATCTTATATACCCTTCACCATAATGTGTTTAAAAAATATTAATTTTATAAAATGTCAATTTATTTCATCTTCCCGACCCTGTCATAACTTAAGCAAAACAGGAGAAACAACAACAATGCTAAACGAAATAAAAAACAGAAAAAACAAAATACACAACGTAATGAAACCACAGCCATCCAAACATTAGAAACAATATACACAAAAAAACAAAAACAAAATACACAAGGCGATGAAGCCACAGCCATCCAAACATATGAAACGAAATACATACACAAAAAAACAAAAACAAAATACACATCGCAATGAAACCAACCTTTTATACAATAAGCAGTGTTGTTGTTGCTTTTTTGATGAAATTTTCAGAGGTTGTCTCGGATTTTTGCTCATATCTCCGTTATTTATGGACCGATTTTGCTGATTTTCAATAGGAAACTTCTCGAAAGTATGTCCAACAGAATTATTGAAGATTTGGATCCTGAAGATATCTGGGGTCTTCAGAAAATTGATTTCAACAAACACACAGACAGACGGACAGACAGACAGACGGACATAGCTTAATCGACTCCGCTATCTATAAGGACTCGGAATATATATACTTTATAGGGTCGGAAAATTATATTGTAGAAATTACAAACGGAATGACAAACTTATATATACCCTTCTCACGAAGGTGAAGGGTATAAAAATCTAAATCATGTAAACCTCTTATAAAAACACTCTTATGTATTTGTTTTCACAAAAAACACCTGCACTTGCATAGACCCTTTATTCATATCAAATTCAAATGGCAAATCTCCATTGCATTTCAAATGAAATTTCATTTATGTTAAATAACCAATTTTATGATTTAAATAGTTGAATCATTTTGTAAAAAAAGAAACAAAAGTGAAACTATTTAATTTTATTATTTATTTTTTGCTTATTTGTAACATATTTTATTTGTGAATTTAGTTCAATTGGTTGAGGTAACCACTTTTCTACAATGTTTTTTTTTATTAATCAAACATGATTGATTTATAAACAGTCAAAATGCTGATATAATAAGATTTGATTAAAACTATAACATTGAGAGTGTTATTTGTTTTTGGCAATTTCGGCAAAATCACTTTTGATTTATTGATTATGAAGAAATTTCAAACGAAAATTTGATTGATTAGCTTAAAATGACCAACAAACTTAAATAATAAAACAAAAGTTATATGAGAATTTTTAGAAATATTTCTTTTACTTTCTAAAAAATTTATAATTTGGCATTTTCTAAAATTACTTTTACTTTTAAAAACCAAATTATTCGGAAAAACTATGACTTCAAAGGAAGTTAATATTTAACTTCAGCGACCTTCACTTACCGTTACAGATCTTTTGATATGTAATCAGTTCGTTTTTTATTAAACCGTTAAACATTTTTTATTATTTGATCTGTTTAATAATATATTAAACATTTTTATTTTATTATTTTAAAATTTAAACAAAAAAAAAACTTCACCATTTAACAACTATAACGAATTTACTACATAAACCGCAAAAAGGCCAATGATAAAGAAAAATATTTATGAATACTTTACCTACCTTTTTTACCCTATTTTACATGGCCAAAGCAACAAAACATTTTTTTTTATTATTTTCTTAACTATTAAACGGCATTTTGGTTAATGTTTCTTTTTTTCAGCATTTTTATTTATTTGATTAAAATTTTAGTTAAGTGTGGCTTTTGACTTAAACATTCATTCAATATTTTAGTGTGTTGAAACGAGAGTGTTTTTATAAATAAATTATTACCCAAAAAAAAATGGTCCATGGTTTATTTCTGGGGGTTTAAAAATGCCTTCCAGCTTTACATGTACAAGTATTTATTTATTTATTTTAATTTATATTTTGTTGCTGAGATTTTATTGTTTAAACGAGGGTTGTCTGCACAAATTAAAACTTTCCCACGAATAAGAGAACTAAAACTAAACTAAGATAGCAAATAGCTCTCTTATGAGTTTTACATAATCAAACCCAAACGCCTTTGATGCTCTTGATTATTGGTTTTCGAAACAATCACATAGAAGGATCTCTTCTTAACTGTATGGAGTCCTATGAATCTTTCCCCTGTACTATTGATTGTTTCCATGTCTATACTGATGGAGCAAAGACAATTAGTGGAGGTCTTAATAAAAAATTTGGGATTTAAATCTCTTTTCCACTTTATTCTTCAAGCTAAAATATTCGCGATCAAGAGGACAACAAACAGGCTAAGGTACTATGGAAAATGAAATGAGGATATGTGTTTGAATGTATACTAATAGTCAAACTAGACTCCTGAGCTTACCGATCAGTTCACACAAAAAGCCTGATTAAAAGCTTTATTGGGGTCAAGGGACACAGGGAAAGTCGTGCCAATAATATTGCTGACGAAAAAACAAGCGTGGTTTGTTAGTTAGTTAGTTAGTTAGTTAGTTTGTTTGTTTGTTTGTTTGTTTGTTTGTTTGTTTGTTGTTGTTTGTTTGTTTGTTTGTTTGTTTGTTTGTTTGTTGTTTGTTTGTTTGTTTGTTTGTTGTTTGTTTGTTTGTTTGTTTGTTTGTTGTTTGTTTGTTGTTTGTTTGTTTGTTTGTTTGTTTGTTTGTTTGTTTGTTTGTTTGTTTGTTTGTTTGTTTGTTGTTGTTTGTTGTTTGTTGTTTGTTTGTTGTTTGTTGTTTGTTTGTTTGTTTGTTTGTTTGTTTGTTTGTTTGTTTGTTTGTTTGTTGTTGTTTTTTTGTTGTTTGTTGTTTGTTTGTTGTTTGTTTGTTTGTTTGTTTGTAGTTAGTTAGTTAGTTAGTTAGTTAGTTAGTTAGTTAGTTAGTTAGTTAGTTAGTTAGTTAGTTAGTTAGTTAGTTAGTTAGTTAGTTAGTTAGTTAGTTAGTTAGTTAGTTAGTAGTTAGTTAGTTAGTTAGTAGTTAGTTAGTTAGTTAGTTAGTTAGTTAGGTAGTTAGTTAGTTAGTTAGTAGTTAGTAGTTAGTTAGTTAGTTAGTTAGTTAGTAGTTAGTAGTTAGTTAGTAGTTAGTTAGTTAGTTAGTAGTTAGTTAGTTAGTTAGTTAGTTAGTTAGTAGTTAGTTAGTAGTTAGTTAGTAGTTAGTTAGTTAGTTAGTAGTAGTTAGTTAGTTAGTTAGTTAGTTAGTTAGTTAGTAGTTAGTAGTTAGTTAGTTAGTTAGTTAGTAGTTAGTTAGTTAGTTAGTTAGTTAGTTAGTTAGTTAGTTAGTTAGTTAGTTAGTAGTTAGTAGTTGTTAGTTAGTTAGTTAGTTAGTTAGTTAGTTAGTTAGTTAGTTAGTTAGTTAGTTAGTTAGTTAGTTAGTTAGTTAGTTAGTTAGTTAGTTAGTTAGTTAGTTAGTTAGTAGTTAGTTAGTAGTTAGTAGTAGTTAGTTAGTTAGTTAGTTAGTTAGTTAGTTAGTTAGTTAGTTAGTTCGTTAGTTAGTTGTTAGTTAGTTAGTTAGTTAGTTGTTAGTTAGTTAGTAGTAGTTAGTTAGTTAGTTAGTAGTTAGTTAGTTAGTAGTTAGTAGTTAGTAGTTAGTTAGTTAGTTAGTTAGTTAGTTAGTTAGTTAGTTAGTAGTTAGTTAGTTAGTTAGTTAGTTAGTTAGTTAGTTAGTTAGTTAGTAGTAGTTAGTTAGTAGTTAGTTAGTTAGTTAGTTAGTTAGTTAGTTAGTTAGTTAGTTAGTTAGTTAGTTAGTTAGTTAGTTAGTTAGTTAGTTAGTTAGTTAGTTAGTTAGTTAGTTAGTTAGTTAGTTAGTTAGTTAGTTAGTTAGTTAGTTAGTTAGTTAGTTAGTTAGTTAGTTAGTTAGTTAGTTAGTAGTTAGTTAGTTAGTTAGTTAGTAGTTAGTTAGTTAGTTAGTTAGTTAGTTAGTTAGTTAGTTAGTAGTTAGTTAGTTAGTTAGTTAGTTAGTTAGTTAGTAGTTAGTTAGTTAGTTAGTTAGTTAGTAGTTAGTTAGTTAGTTAGTTAGTTAGTTAGTTAGTTAGTTAGTTAGTTAGTTAGTTAGTTAGTTAGTTAGTTAGTTAGTTAGTTAGTTAGTTAGTTAGTTAGTTAGTTAGTTAGTTAGTTAGTTAGTTAGTTAGTTAGTTAGTTAGTTAGTTAGTTAGTTAGTTAGTTAGTTAGTTAGTTAGTTAGTTAGTTAGTTAGTTAGTTAGTTAGTTAGTTAGTAGTTAGTTAGTTAGTTAGTTAGTTAGTTAGTTAGTTAGTTAGTTAGTTAGTTAGTTAGTTAGTTAGTTAGTTAGTTAGTTAGTTAGTTAGTTAGTTAGTTAGTTAGTTAGTTAGTTAGTTAGTTAGTAGTTAGTTAGTTAGTTAGTTAGTTAGTTAGTTAGTTAGTTAGTTAGTTAGTTAGTTAGTTAGTTAGTTAGTTAGTTAGTTAGTTAGTTAGTTAGTTAGTTAGTTAGTTAGTTAGTTAGTTAGTTAGTTAGTTAGTTAGTTAGTTAGTTAGTAGTTAGTTAGTTAGTTAGTTAGTTAGTTAGTTAGTTAGTTAGTAGTTAGTTAGTTAGTTAGTTAGTTAGTTAGTTAGTTAGTTAGTTAGTTAGTTAGTTAGTTAGTTAGTTAGTTAGTTAGTTAGTTAGTTAGTTAGTTAGTTAGTTAGTTAGTTAGTTAGTAGTTAGTTAGTTAGTTAGTTAGTTAGTTAGTTAGTTAGTTAGTTAGTTAGTTAGTTAGTTAGGTTAGTTAGTTAGTTAGTTAGTTAGTAGTTAGTTAGTTAGTAGTTAGTTAGTTAGTTAGTTAGTTAGTTAGTAGTTAGTTAGTTAGTTAGTAGTAGTTAGTTAGTTAGTTTGTTAGTTTGTTTGTTTGTTAGTTACTTAGTTATTTGGTGTGTTAGTTAATTAGTCATGCATATTGCTTTGAAATATTTCTTTCAATAACAAATAAAACCCTAATAACTTATCGCCACCACCCTCCCAACTTGTTAATACATGCATATTTAAAACAAAATCGTGCGTTTTCAGATTTCAGTTGCAAATACACTTAAACTATTTTATTAATCATAAAAATCACTACGCCTTCTAATAATAATTAACATAAACAATATTTCTTTTAAACAAACATTTGAAATTGAAATTTATGTTTGTATGTGGTATTGTTAAAATAAAAGTAACATCATAATTTTATAAGTACACATGTTAATAATTTGTGGCCACTTACTTACATACTTGCCTGTGGTAAAAAACAAAGAGAAAAATATTAATAAAAAAATCGGAGTAATATAAACCATTTTTTGTGAAACGAAATTAAATAATATATGAAATCGTGATCATTTTTATTTGGGTCAAAGTAAATGATAACTGAAATATAAATATTATTATTGTTTTGTTTTAATTATAATTGTACATCAAGTGTTTCATAATATTTAATATTAAAACTTAACAATGAATTGTACTCAACAAAAATATCTGCAATAAAAACTTAACTAATTAAGAAGCATTTATTTCCTGTTTTCAATGAAAAAGTCACTTCTAAGATGCTGATGTGTAAGGAAATTGATTGTTTATTTGATGAGAAATAATAATTAGAAATTCTCTTTTGTTCAATATTCTCTCGATTAGAATACATATTATTTCCATTTTTCAAACTAAGTTATCAACCAATTTTGACTTCAGTGATGATGTCGCAAGCCTATAAACTGCACCAAACATTCTATAGAGTCTGTGTGTATTGGTCTCAATCCATATCCGATACGGGCCTCAGAACAAACTAATATAATGTAGGATATATTGATTTTGTTATTCCATTTGTAAATCATTGACATTGGCCATAGGTCGCATACAGTAGTAGCTTACATTTTTAAACTTTGTTTGGAATAGTAAATAGGTTATATAAGTCCACAATTTCGGCTCCCTTTAAATACAGTTTACATAGTCATAAAGTTGTTATAAGGGAAGCAATCCTAATGAAATTTGACACAAGTTTATTATAGAGTATGGCGGACATGGAATCATGACCTTAGCTTCCAATTAAGGACCCCTTCGGAAAATGACTTGAACACCCCACAATTACTTCCTCTTCTAACTTATTCTTTCTTAACTTATCTGATTACATTTCAACAACTATTTGCTTTTATAACCTTGTATTTAATAAAAATTTTATATAAATAACAATTTTCAAACAAATTTTGTAAAACTTATAAATGTATTAGATTCAGCACAACCGGATATACCAGCCTGCAAAAATCATTTATAATTTTTTTTTTTCAAAGGGTAATTATGAATAATGGTGTTTTGGGTTCACAAATTATTGATGGCAGTGGCCAAAAAATATTAAAATTTATTCTCAATTAAAAGATAATTTTTCAAAATTAAAAAACATACAAATAAAAGTAAGAAAAAAACTAAAACAAATATTAAATGACTACATGGCCCCAAAAAATTGACTTACTTGTTTTAGCCATTTTACTTATAGTACATTAATTTTGACTAAAACACAAATTACAAATGGAGAAAAATAAAGAAAAACTTAAAAAAACCTAAATTATATCCACATGTTAAATGCTAGACAGACATTGGTCATTTGTGGTAAAAAAAAAGTGAATTTTGTTAAACAAGTATCTAGATAGCTTTTTCCATATGTTCGTAAGATGTGTGTTCAATTTTAAGTGTTTGCTTGCTGGTTGTGGTTAGTGCGTTTTGGAAAAAAAGATCGAACAAAAATTTTACATTTATATATTTTTTGGGTGATTTTGGTTATATAGAAAAAAATACTAATGTACGTGATTAATGTGAATGCGTTTGCAAATAAACCTTTTGGTAACTGTTGTCTCCTTTAAAGTTTTTTTTTTTTTATTTTTTTTACCAGATGTCTCCGTATTGATAGACAGACGTACCGAATTGGACACATACAAATATTCGCATATTTTTTGTACACCACCAACAACAACAATTCCTTGTTGTTGGAGTATTTAAAGATTTATGAGTCCATATTTTACTTGACTTTTAAGACAAAACAAATGCAATCTAAAATAGTGAAAAAAATAAATTACAAACTAAGAAAATAATGAACCAACTAGTTTAAATAGCAAAATCGTTTGTAAATTAGTTAAAATGTTTGAACGTATTTTATTGATAGTTTCATATCGGTTCCGTCCCTCCTAGGACAATATATTTAATAGCATTACTCATGTATGTAGTTTTAATGTGTCTTAAAATAATAACATAATATAATATATTTTAAAAAACCAATTAAAACCTCCAACAGACCCTCAATTTTTATAGCAGACAATGCGAAAATTATATCCAAATGATTACAAAATAGTTTTTACTTTCATTTCAAAAAAACACTGATCAATTCCACCAAAAAAAAATTTCTACATTATGTTTGAAAATAATGAAAGAAACGTGTATCCACAAAAAATAACAATTCAAGCACTTTCAAATAAAACAAAAATATTATGTAGTTATAGCAACAATGATTTATTTAAAAATATTTTGTTTGTTTGAAAATATAAATCTTTCCCGATTAACGCACTTGAAAAAAAGCACTCCATAGCTTCATTTCATAATAAACTCTTTAAAATATTTCTTATTTTTTTATTACTTTATCTTCATCATCGTCATCATGATGATGATACTGCATTATATCCAATGTTAAATAAGTGGATTGGGGAGAAACTAATGTTTTATTTTTTGATTTATTTAAGTTTTCAATGTTGTTTTAAACCAAATATGTAACAAATTTAGAAGAAAGGAAAAAATGGTCAATTGTTTTTGACGGTCTAAGTACCACATGTGAAGTGCTCTTTCCTTTTCATTTCTTTTATTGTTTTTATAGTTGTAGTCGGTACGTTTGGTGGTCTCATTAACTATATATGCAATTTATTAACGTTACACAGTGGGTCGTATGGCAATGAATAGAATAGCACACCTAACTGTTTCATAAAATAACTAACTAACTAACTAACTAACTAACTAACTAACTAACTAACTAACTAACTACTACTAACTAACTAACTAACTAACTAACTAACTAACTAACTAACTAACTAACTAACTAACTAA